>NC_000076.6:3965647-4240647 GCF_000001635.26 Mus musculus | reverse complement strand
TGAGCCATCTTTCCAGCCCCTACAATTTTTAAAAACCTCTTTTGACACAGTGTCTTTCTATGTCACTCAGGCTGGCCTTGAACTCCAAGCAATCCCCCTACTCCAGCTCCCAAGTACTGACATGAATTAATTATTAATGACTAGCAATATTTAAAACTTTGGAAATCAAAATCCTTAATATGGTCAGAGTAGGCACTTGGGGCATGCACCAATCTCTTGTCAGGAGCCTCTCCGGGCGCTTTAAGCTGACCACCCTGGAGGGCTGCCTTCCTGTCCCTCACCCAAATGACTTGGCCTCCTGTGTGTGTGGTCGATTTAGGGAACATAGTGCCAAGAGCTTCATTCAAAGGAGCCTCCTTCCAGGAAAAGATTCAGTAGCCACAAAAGCAAGGAGCCTCTCACCCACCAGTCAGCACTGCACCCTTATTTGGGACTAGACATTTTGGGACCCCCCCCCCCTTCAGAAGCAGACTTTGGGCAGGGTAACATGAAAAGATTCTGTTTTATTCTTGCAAAATTAAAAAAAAAAAAAACCATTGCAGTGACCAGGACTGAGATGACTGGACAGCCGCAAGATGGAAGGAGCCCCCTGAGATGTTGAAATTTGCTCCCTTCACAGCGGGCCAGCTGTGTGCCTTCTCCTCTATAGCTTTGTTGCTCAACCCCACTTTGCCATCTGGGAGCAAACAAATTCCATGTTTGGCCTTAGTTAGTTCAAGTTCAGATGTTGCCCCCACCCCCACCCCTCCTCCCTCTTACAGAGTCCTGACTGAGCCAGCATCAAAACAGTGATCTCCTTTGTTGTCTCCTCTTCCTATAATTAATTTATGGAAGTCCTATATGTAGCTGGATACATGCCTTTAATCTCACACTCAGGAGATGGAGATAGGTAGATCTCTGTGTGTTCGAAGCCAGCCTTGGCTACACAGTAAGACCCTATCTCAACACACATACAGCTAGATGTTTGCTATACATGGTGAACTGACCATCATGATACAGCTAATAGTCTCACATAGTTGTGTGTGTGTATGTGTGATGAGAAGACAAGAGTTTTAGTTGTTCCTTGTTTTTTGAGACAGCATCTCTCTTTGTAGCTCAGCCTTGGTTAGAATGCATAAGTAGCTCATGATAATCCTCCTTCCCTGGGCCCCCAAATGCTCCTCTAATGGGCATATCATCGTATCTAGATAACACCTACTCTTTTTTTTTGTTTTGTTTTTTTTTTTTTTTTTTTTTTTTTTTTGTTTTCTGAGACAGGGTTTCTCTGTGTAGCCCTGGAACTCACTCTGTAGACCAGGCTAGCCTCGAACTCAGAAATCTGCCTACCTCTGCCTCCCAAGTGCTGGGATTACAGGCATGCACCACCACTGCCCGGCACACCCACTCTTTTATTATTATTTATTATTATTATTATTATTTTATTATTTTTTTTTTTTGGTTTTTCGAGACAGGGTTTCTCTGTGTAGCCCTGGCTGTCCTGGAACTCACTCTGTAGACCAGTCTAGCCTCGAACTCAGAAATCTGCCTACCTTTGCCTCCCAAGTGCTGGGATTACAGGCATGCACCACCACTGCCTGGCACACCCACTCTTTTATTATTATTATTATTATTATTATTATTTTTTTTTTTTTTTTTGAGACAGGGTTTCTCTGTACAGCCCTGGCTGTCCTGGAACTCACTCTGTAGACCAGGCTGGCCTCGAACTCAGAAATCTGACTGCCTCTGCCTCCCAAGTGCTGGGATTAAAGGTGTGTGCCACCACGCCCAGCTTTATTATGACATCTTAAAATTGAAAATAGATTTTCAAAACTTTTTAAAAATTTTAAAATTTTTTTAATGTATGAATGCTCTGCTGCCTATAAGTATGAATGCCAGAAGAGGGCATCAGATCTAGGGAAATCTATAGGAATAGATGGTTGTGCTATGCCATGGGGTTGCTGGGAATTGAGCTCAGGACCTCTGGAAGATTAGCCAGTGCTCTTAACCACTGAGCCATCCCACCAGCCCTTGATCAGTTTTTGCTTTTTTTTTTTTTTTTAAAAGATTTATTTATTTATTATATGTAAGTACACTGTAGCTGTCTTCAGACACTCCAGAAGAGGGCGTCAGATCTTGTTACGGATGGTTGTGAGCCACCATGTGGTTGCTGGGATCTTGAACTCTGGACCTTCGGAAGAGCAGTCGGGTGCTCTTACCCACTGAGCCATCTCACCAGCCCGCATTTTTTTTTTTTTTTAAAGAGTGAGTTTTATTAGAATTTTATTTATTTATTTAAATATTTGCCTGAATGTATGTATGTGTATCAATGCATCTCTCTCTCTCTCTCTCTCTCTCTCTCTCTGTGTGTGTGTGTGTGTGTGTCTGTCTGTCTGTGTGTAGTGCCTACAGAGACCAGAAGTAGGCATTGGATCCCTGGAACTAGAGTTATATATAGGTGATGGGAACTGAACCTGGGTCCTGTGCAAGATTTCCTACAAGTGCTGTTAACCACGAAGCTGTCGTGATGATAATGGATTCACCCTCTGAAACTGTGAGCAAGTCTCCAATGAAATGTTTTCTTCTGTAAGTTGCCTTGGTTATGGTGTCTCTACATAGCAATGGAACAGTAACTAAGATACCTTGTCTTACAATGTGTGTGTGTGCATGTGAGTGTGTGTGGAGCCCAAATCAAGGCAAATTACAATAACCTTGTCAGCACTGAAGGTGTATTCTACACAGAAGGAGGAGGAGGAGGAGAGGGAGGAGAAGGAGAAGGAGAAGAAGAAGAAAGAAAGATAGGCTTATCTATGACATCACAGAAAAGAATACTGCTCATGAGAGGAGCCAATGAACAGAAGAACTGGGAAGATATTAATCACATCCAACACAGTAAGCCAGCAAATTCCTAATGTGGGCAGGGGAGGATGAACAGAACTGCTAGGAATTCAACCAGTTCAAGCAATTGCCTCCTCAATGATACGGAGAAGCAAACGCCACTCATCAAGAATCTTGAATACCAGACGACAAGAGATAATAAAGCCCAGGACGGAAATGAATGAACTAGAGGCTGGGGAAACAGTACAGAGAATCAAAGAGCAATCTCTTTGGAAGGACTAAAAAGTCAGTCTCTAGCCAACTGGCCAAAAGAAAGAGAGAGAAGGAGAAAGTTAATAAAGATAGAGACGGAAGGGAATTGTTACAACAGAAACCAATGAACCATTAGAGAATTTTTGGATACTTATATTCCAACAAGCTGGAAAAGCTAAAAGAACTGCTTGGTCTTTCACACAAGACTTTTCTTTTCTTTTTTTTGTTTTTTTTCTTTTTTTTGTTTTTTTTTTTTTTTGTTTGTTTTTTTGGAGACAGGGTTTCTCTGTATAGCCCTGGCTGTCTTGGAGCTCACTTTGTAGACCAGGCTGGCCTTGAACTCAGAAATCCACCTGCCTCTGCCTCCCGAGTGCTGGGATTAAAGGCGTGCGCCACCACGCCCGGCTACAAGACTTTTCAAATGTAAACCTAGGAAATTAGACAATTTATAGAGACCCATGGCAGGCAATGAGATTAGTGTGGAATTGAAAGTCTCCCTCTTGAAAAGTCTAGGTCAGATGGCTTCACTGCTGAACTCTACCAACAGTTCAAGGATGATCACACACGACTACAGATCAAATTGCTTCATGAAATAGAAAGGGATTAAACATAGCTAAACTTATTCTAGGACCATTGTTAACATTATGCTGACATCACATAGGACATTACAATAAAACAAAAGCACAAGCCAATCTTGCTGATGAACATAGATGCATATACGCTCAACAGGATACTAGTCAGAGCCAGGTATGGTAGTGCACACCTGTAATAGGGTATGCTGGAAGCATAGGCAGGCAGATCTCAGAGTCTGAGTCTAGCCTGGTATACAGAGTGAGTTACATGATATCTAGGGCTATGTAGAGAGACCCTGTCTCAAAAACAAAACAAAACAGATATTAACAAGCTGAATTTAAGAACATACAAATGACCACATTGGTTTTAACCCAGAGATGCAAGGTTCGCTCACATATCCAACTTGAAAAAGATTTAAGTGTCTCTTTGTGAAGCCCAGGTCAGACTAGAGGTCTCTCTGCTTCCAAGGGCAAGTTAACATGTGCATGTGCACACACACACACACACACACACACACACATTAATTAAATTGTATTTAAAAATTGAATTGAAAGTAGACTGACTTTTGGACAGTGGAAACACTCATGAAGGTGAGATTTTTTTTCCTCCTGAATGTGTTAGAGTACCTAGAAACAAAAAGACCTTTCCAATACTTTATGATGTCATAACACTTGTTTTTGGACATTTTTCTTTTTTTTTATTATTAGGTATTTATTTTATTTACATTTCCAATGCTATCCTAAAAGCCCCCCACACTTTCCCCCACCCCCTCCCCCACCCACCCACTCCCAACTCTTGGCCCTGGTGTTCCTCTGTACTGAGGCAGATAAGGTCTGCACGACCAATGGGCCTCTCTTTCCACTGATGGCCGACCAGGCCATCTTCTGATACATATGCAGCTAGAGACATGAGCTCTGGGGGGTGCTGGTTAGTTCATATTGTTGTTCCAACTATAGGGTTGCAGACCCCTTCAGCTCCTTGGGTACTTTCTCTAGCTCCTCCATTGGGGGCCCTGTGATCCATCCAATAGATGACTGTGAACATCCACTTCTGTGTTTGCTAGGCCCCAGCATAGTCTCACAAGAGACAGCTATATGAGGGTCCTTTCAGCAAAATCTTGCTAGTGTATGCAATGGTGTCAGCGTTTGGAGGCTGATTATGGGATGGATCCCTGGGTATGGCAGTCTCTAGATGGTCCATCCTTTCATCTTAGCTCCAAACTCTGTCTCTGTAGCTCCTTCCATGGGCGCCTTGCTCCCAATTCCAAGAAGGGGCAAAGTATCCACACCTTGGTCTTTGTTCTTCCCGAGCTTCATGTGTTTTGCAAATTGTATCTTATATCTTATATCTTGAGATAGAATCTCAGGGTTGTTTTGATTTGCATTTCCCTGATGATTAAGGATGCTGAACATTTTTTCAGGTGCTTTTCAGCCATTCGGTATTCCTCAGGTGAGAATTCTTTGTTTAGCTCTGAGCCCCATTTTTTAATGGGGTTATTTGATTTTCTTTTGTTCTTCTTTCTTTCTGCTTGAATTTTGAATCTGGGTTCATGTAGCACAGCATGGCCTTGAATACAGAATGTAGCTAGGAACAGCCTTGATCTTCCGGTCCAATTGCTTCTGCCCACAAATGCTGGGATTACAGGTGTGCCCCACTGGGCTCAGATCCTTTTTACCTTCTAAACAACGTGCAAACAATGATGTCAGAAAGAAACACATCAGGCTGGAGAGATGGTTCAGCGCTTAAGAGCACTGCCTGCTCTTACAAAGGTCCTGAGTTCAAATCCCAGCAACCACACTGTGGCTCACAACTATCTGTAATGAGATCTGACAGCCTTTTCTGGTGTATGTGAAGGCAGCTACAGTGTACTTACATATAATAATAAATAAATCTTTTTAAAAAGAGAACGAAACACATCTATATACTGTGCTAGGATTTTGAATGTGCTGTCAGATTCATGTTCTCTTGTTTTGTTCTGAGTCAGGATCTCATGGAGCTCAAGCAGGGCTCAAAGTTGCTATGTAGCCAAGGCTAGATCTGGAACCTCATCCCACTCAAACTTGCTATGTAGCCAAGGCTAGATCTGGAACCTCATCCCACTCCCAATCTTTCTGTCTCCAGCTCCTGAGAGCTAGGTTCACAGATATGTACCACACCCAACTTCACTCTTTCTCTGAGCAGTAGTGATGAGATATTGTTTGCTAGCTCTGTTGTCATGGGAAGTTAGCCCCAACAAACAAAAGAAAAATTACAGGCAAATCCATATATTAAAGATGACTGTGCTTGGGCTATTCAACATAGTTTATGAATTTGATAAATTCCCTTCTGTGTTTACGATTATCTCTAGTTTGGAAAGAAATAATCACATTTATTTCCATGCTTGTGGAATGGAAATAAAGAGAGTTCAAGAAACTCTCTCCTGATGTTGAAAGGCACACAGCCTTCTGGGAGTTGCTGTGTAGATCAGGAAGGGAGTGTGGTGTATACAAGAGCCCAGTGACTGCGTGTAGCTCCATAAGGGAGGGTAGCTTCTGTCACATAGAACATGGGAGATGCAAATCAAGAGGGTTCTTCTGAGCTGGGTAGTGGGGCAGAGTCTTTAGTGCCAGTACTAGGTACTCTCAGTTCTAGGCCAGCCTGGATTACAGAATGAGTTCCAGGAAGAAGAAGAAAGAGGAGGAAGAAGGAAGGAAGAAGGAAGAAGAAAAGAGAGTTTTTCTGTTCAAAACACAGACTATAAGTAACTTCCGTCTGTTTTGTCAATACTGCCAGACTAGACAGCAATTACATTAGCCTTTCCTGCATCCAATGCTTCTGGTTTGATGCTGGGCTGAGCCGTGCACACGTGTGTGAAGAAGTATCTGTATGCGTGTGCAGTGCAGGAGCTGCTGAAGACAAACCATGAGATCTGAATGTCAGGCTACATGCCCCCCTCCCCTTTTTTCTTCTTGACATTTTAAATACCATTATGCTATAAAAGCACATAACCTCTTTGCTCATCAATTTTACAATCTTCAAAGACAAGAAAGGGAAATGTGAGACAGAAATGGAAAAGAATAAACGTAGTGACCTTCCTTTATATGGTCACCTCAAAATTAGAATTTTATAGTTAAACCCATGAAAGCCAGGTGATTTTACTTGCAAATATGGAATCTTTTGCCAGCATTCAGATTGGTCACCTCTCTCCTTTCATTGTTTATTGTTGTTGACAAGATTTTACTGCAGCTCAGCCTGGCCTGGGTTTGTGGTAATTCTCCTGTCTCTGTTTCTTTGTGCTTCTCCCTTTCTAACAATTCTTAAATTTTATTTTATGTGTATGAGCGTTTTGCCTGCACGTGTGTCTGCGCACTGTGTCTGTGTTTGAACCGGAAGAGACTGAGGGGTTTCTTGGGACAGACAGTTTTGAGCCTCCATGTGGATGCTGAGAATAGAATCCAAGATCTCTGGATACAGCCATCTCTGCAGCCTCCTCTCTTTTGAAATCATGACCACCATTTACTTCCACTCAGTCCTGCCTCCTTGCTGTTCTGTGAGGACAGTGGAATCACCCTGCCCTTCAACGCACACGTTCCACCCCTTCCTTCTTGCTGCGTTCACAGAGATCCACTCAGGCACCCACACCTGCTCCTCCCTGCCCACGTGCTATCTGGGAAGCCGGCTGCCTGGTGAATCCAGCGAAGTCATTTGGCTCAGGTCCAGATTCACTGACATAACATATTTCTTAATCAAGGGTGGCCACGTGCAAAGAGGCCTGCTTGAGCTCCTGGGCTAAGGCTGCCAATTCCTCTTTACCAGCCTCGGATTGAGCCGTACATGGTCTTTTTCTCTCTGCTTGGATGGAGGAAGCTTGGGTCTTGGGAGTGAGTGCTAAGTCAGAGAGGAAGAGAAAGATGGAGACACTGGGTCTTCAGGATTTTACCAGCCCTGCTCTGACTCTCAGCTCACAACCTGCCTCCTTTTTGATGGAAATTAGGTTTTCTGTTATTTAAACAATGAGATGTTTCTTATAGATATATTAAGTATATAACTGGGTCTAGTAATACACACCTGCAGAGAAACATTTGAACCCAGGAGTTCAAGACCAGCCTGGCTACACAGTGAGATTCTGTGTTAAGATGTGCACACAAACACACATAGCAACCTCAAACTTGCTATGTAAACAAGGCTAAGACTTGAACCCTCGGTCACCTCCCAAGAGCTGGGGTCACAGATATCTAGCACACACAGCTTCATTTTGCCTTTTTGAGAAGGAAGGAAAAAGTGTTGCTGGCTGGCCCTGTTGCCTTAGCAGGTGTCATCTCCAACAAACACAGAGCTCCATGTAAAATCCGTTTATGAAAAGACGATCGTGCTTGGGCTAAGCAGCATTCGTTGTGAGCTTGACAGTTTTTCTCCTGTCTTCATAATTGCCTCCAGTCTGGAGATAAATATAATGCATGCTTGTGGTATGTCCAACAAACTATCTCCTGATAGGGAAAGGCACACAGCCTTCTGGAAGTTGCTGTGTAGGCTAGGAAGAAAGCATCAAGTGTATAAGAGCCCTATGATTTTGTGCGAGTGTGTGTGTGTGTGTGTGTGTGTGTGAGTGTGTGTCTCTGTGTCTGTGTGTCTCTCTTTGTGTGTTTCTCTGTGTGTCTCTGTGTCTGTGTTTCTCTATGTGTCTGTGTGTCTCCGTGTCTCCGTGTGTGTTTTTGTGTGTATGTGTGTGTAGTGTTTTGCTGGAATGTTTGAGCTTACACGAAGGTGAAGAGATTATAATGTGTGTGTTATTAAAATGGTCCTCACAGATCCAAGTGGCAGGTTGCATCATGCCATGCGGTGGGAGGGTGAGTGTGAAGATGCACCTGAGCTGTTGGAGGCTGAGGTGGAGCTGTGGTTTCTTTTATTTCTCTCTCTCTCTCTCTGAGACAGGGTTTCTCTGTGTAGCCCTTGTGGTCCTGGAACTCACTCTGTAGACCAAGCTGGCCTTGAACTCAGAAATTTGCCTGCCTCTGCCTCCTGAGTGCTGAGATTAAAGGCGTGTGCTACCACTGCCGGGCTGGAGCTGTGGTTTCTTACGTGGTTTCTGAGGGGGAAAAAAAGACCCACATGAGGCCACATTAGCAGTTTAGAATTAGCTGCTCTGAGTAGCTTTAGCAGTTTTGGGGAACCAGGAACTGTTACTGGTTTTCTGTACCTGAGCACATGAATAATGGCTGGAGTATATGTGTGTCTGTGTGCGTGTGTGTGTCTTTGTGGGTGTATGTTTTAATGTGTGTGTGTTGGGGGGTGGAATGGGCTAATGCATGCTCTATCCCTGTGGAGGGGGCCTTCTCTGCTGGGCTGCTAACCAAGCTGATGGGATTCGCATCCACAGCACTAGCAGTTATTCTCAGCTTATGAAATGCATGGAGCTCGGGAAAGCAGAGCCAAAGCTATGCCCTCGTGGCACGACATATGGTGCTGGCCAGCTTTTCCCGATTTTACCTTTAGTTCTTTTAACCACACAATCCAACCACCAACCCCCTCCCTGCCCTCTCCTTTCTTCACCTCTTCTTCCTTTCTGGAGCAGGGTTAAGCTCATTTTCCCTTAAGCCATAACCTGCAGGTAAAAGATGTCGACTTAAATACTTGATTGAATTTACTCCTCAAGGTCTCCATTGTACATCACGTATCTGTACCCTTTATCGTTTATTTGCGCACAAGGCTTTCTGGCCTCTGAATTGTCAGAGAACTGATTATCTGGGACACAGAGTTTTAGTTGTCCCATAAATGCTACACTGTCAGACCCACAGAGACTCTGAGTTCATCATTCCCCTGCGTCAGCCTCTCCCCTCCCAGCGATGCTTGGCATTATGGCCCAATGGTTCACGTGTTTTCTCCAGGCCTCTCTTCTTATCTCACAAGGTTCTATCTGCCAGTCCGGGAAACAGTAAGTTACTTATTGACGGTCACATGGCTGGATTGGGAGGGAAAATAGCCCATACAACTGAGCCTTGACTGGGGGGCAGCTCAGTGTCTGAGAAAGCACTGGGCACGAACATCCTGACCACCCGAGTTCAATCCCCAGAACCTGGGGCACAAGCCATGCGATGGCAGAAACAAGAGGCCCCGCCTCAGTAAGGTGGGGAGCAAAACTCAACTCCCAAGGGTTGTCTCCTGCTCTCTGACACACAGACAAATGAATAAAAAGCAAACCCATGGGCGTACCTCCCAAAGCACGGTGGCCTCACCTAGGGAGTGTTTAACTTTTCCTTCCCCCAGAATAGAAGGTGGCAGCCAGATGGCAAAGGTGTGACCTGGGCACATAGATTCCCACAGGGCTTCTTCCTTCTTAGAATGCCACACAGAGGGTGACTCACTTCCAAATGTACCTCATGCAGAGCGAGCGCTCGCAGGCAAGAGGGAGGGAAGAAAGAAACTGTTCTTTCCCCATTGGAGTCCCTGTCTGAGGCTGACTTCTTTCAAAGCTGGCTGCTGATTTCATTTGTTGGTCACCATCGTTCCTCCTTTCTCATCAGGATTTGATGAGGTCATCAAAATGGGACTCTGATGATGGCGTTTGTGGCTTTGTAAGAAGAGAAATCTGAGCTAGCCTGCTGGCTGTCTCACTCTGTGATGGCCTCTGCTGCCATTTCATTTTATTTTGTTTTGTTTTTTTGGTTTTTTCGAGACAGGGTTTCTCTTTATAGCCCTGGCTGTCCTGGAACTCGCTCTGTAGACCAGGCTGGCCTCGAACTCAGAAATTCGCCTGCCTCTGCCTCCCGAGAGCTGGGATTAAAGGCGTGCGCCACCACGCCCAGCGCCATTTCATTTTAAAGGTTTACTTTATTTTTAATTATGTGTGTGTGTGTGTGTGGTGTGTGCGTGTGCATGTGTGGTGTGTGGTGTGTGGTGTGTGGTGTGTGTGTGTGTGTGTGTGTGTGTGTGTATCAGTGCTGTCAGAGACCAGGGTCATTCTCCTGTAGCTGGAGTTACAGGAGTTACAGTTGTGAGCTGCCTGACATGGGTGCTGGGAACCAAACTTGGGTCTTTTTCAAGAGCAGTATGTGCTCTTAACTCCTGATCTGTTTTTCTATCCAACTACTTTATTTTACTTTATATTTTGGTGTTGGGGATCAAATCCAAGACCTTGTACATGTTATAACTCAATGTGTACATGTTATAACTCAATGTGTACATGTTATAACTCAATGTGTACATGTTATAACTCAATGCCCCTGACCTGTACTTTCAGCTGCTTGATCATGTTCTGAGGCAGCTAGAAGGCTCAGAAGTTAGTTCAGTTCTAGAATCCTAAATTTGCCTTTCAGAAATTGATGGATATAGAAAACCAAGTCTCAGCTTTTGGAGTCTATTTTCTTTAAAAGGAGAGAAAAGGAATGGAAAGGAGAGGAGAAGAGAGGAGAGGAGAGGAGAGGAGAGGAGAGGAGAGGAGAGGAAAGAAACCCAGAGTATTTTATGTGTATGAATGTTTTGTCTTCATGTGTGCATATACACCATGTGTATACAGTGCCCCCAGAGACCAGAAGAGAGCGCAGCTCCTCTGGAACTGGAGGTACACACAGTTGTAAGCCTCTATACATATGCTGAGAATCGAACCCAAGTCCTCAGGAAGCCACGTCTCCAGTCCTGGAGTATGTGTATTTTGCCCAACATATATGTATGTGTATCACATGCGTTTCTGGAGCCTACAGAGGTCAGAAGAGGATATCAGATTCCCTGGAATGGGAGTTATAGATGAATGTGAGCCACCATGTTGGTGGTAGAACTTGGACCTGGGTCCCCTGGCAGAGTGATGAGTGCTTTTGACTTCTGAGCCATTTCTCCATCTCTCCATGCCAGAGTCCTTGTGTGTCCAGCTCAGCAGATGGAGGTTACTCTATGTCTTCCTTGCTATAACGTTGGCCTTTAAGATTCAGTCTTTGTCCTTTAGGAGGAAAACAAAGCATGGTTCCAAATAGAGTCACAACGTTATCAAGAAGCAGTTCGCTTCACTCAGGGGACTAGGAAGCTGTATCTCTTGGACCCTTTCCCTGCACAGTGGCTTACAAATACCAGCAATAGTTTCACTATTAAGGAACACTCCGGGAACTGTCTCTGTGCCTGTGCACCTCCCTTTTCTGAAGCATCACAGATTATTTCCTCAGAGACTTTCAAGAAGTTATTTCGAGAGTTATTACCGTGTGAATATGGAAAGCTGTAACCAAGACATCACAATTGTAATGGGAGAAACCGAGAATTCTAACTGCCTCTTTTACAGTTTCTTTGAGACAATAGATTATCTTTTCAGATTTTAATTTTGCGTACTTAGCATTTTGCTTTCATATATGTCCATGTACCTTGTACATACTGTGCCCTTGGAAGTCAGAAGAAGGGCCTCAGATCTCCTGGAACTCAAGTTATAGATGGTTGTGAGCCACCACGTGGGTTCTAGGAACTGAACCTGGTCTTCTGCAACAGCTTCAAGTGCCCTTAACTCTCAGCCGTCTCTCTATCCCTGTTACAGTTATTTTGAGTCAAGGCCTGTGTATCTTAGGCTGGCCTCAGACTCACTGTGTGGCTGAAGATGACCTTGAATTTTGAAACTCCCATTTTCTGCTGCTCAAGTGCAAGAGAATAGGCATTCACCACAAAACCTGGCAGACAGGGGGCTGGAGAAATGGCTCAGTGGTTAAGAGCACTGACTGCTCTTCCAGAGGTCCTGAGTTCAAGTCCCAGCAACGTGGCTCACAATCATCTTTAATGAAATCTGATGCCCTGCTCTGGTGTGTGAAGATGAAGACAGTGACAGTGTACTTACATAAAACAAATAAATAAATCTTTAAAACAAACAAACAACAACAACAAAAAACCCTGGCGGACAATAGTTGATTTTTTTTCTTAGATATTCTTAACTATTATTGGAGCATTGAGAAGCATCTAACACATGTGGAGTATGAATGATCCTGTGATTTTTTTTCCCTTGCCAAAGCGTCCTTTCTATAGTTTAGGTCAGTCAGGGCTGTGTCCATCTGTGACAGCTTTGTTACCATTCACAATAGAGTCAGAAGTTTCTTAGAACAGGAGCTACTCCCAAGGTTTTTGCAACTGATGTGGTCAAGTGTGGATTTGCTTAAACATCTGCTGCCTACAATCCCTGCCCCTCCCCTCTCCTTCTTTATTTCTTCCTTTGTCTCACTGGAGGTTGAGCCAGTGCCTCCTGTGTGCTAAGCAAACCTCTTACCACCAAGCCGCATCCTCAGGCGGCCTCTCAGTACCTTTGTCTTTTTTTTTTTTTTTTTTTGACAGCATTTCTCTGTGTGTAGGCCTGGCTGTCCTGGAACTTACTCTGTAGACCAGACATACCTCAAATTCACAGAGATCCATCTGCCTATGCCTCATGATAAAGGACTGAAGGAATATGCAGCCGCCACCACCATCCAGCATCTTTCAGTATTTTAAGACCAGTCTCATTTAGCAAAGGCGCTTGCAGAGAGATCCACACCTGATGCCTTCTCTTTTGTGTCTACCTGTGGATCACATATCTGTTTCATATTCAGAAACTTCATCACTGTAAATACAGAGTGATAATTTCTTCAGATTTCCTACAGCCTCTGATTTTGTCCTGTGACCATGTCTAGAAAGAGGGTCCCCTTTAAGAGGAAAGTGTTAGAGGGACATTAGAAACATCTGCTCCATGTTAAAACCAACCTGCCCTAATGCTGTCTGACTTTAGAATTCCTCTTCTATCCCATGTGACTGTGACGTTGACTGTCAATGATGAAGCCTTGTATCCTCATCATTAACATGTGAGCTATGTGGGTGAGTCTCCCTCAAGACTCATGTATGCATCATTGCAGCTCAGTGCCACCATTTCAGCATGGGCAGGCTGGGTCACACCCAGAGCCTGAGATGAAGATGGATGCATGGCTGATGTTCTCTTCCAAGATGTGATGGCAGCACCCAGGGATTAAACTGGGCATTCCCGATGGCCTTCTGCAGAAAGAACCTGCCTGAGAGAGAAACCCAGGCAGAGTCTGGACTGGGAGGGTTGTAAGCCCAGCACTGGGGGGTTCGCCATGTCTGCCCTTTTCTTAGGGGCCGAGAGGCTCCTTCTAAGTGTGCAGTTGCTGACTCATGCAATTGAGAGTCTAATAAACAGATCAGAAAGAATCTTCCCTTCTCCTTGTCACTCACATATCTTCTGTGTCTTAGGTCAGACTGTCTCTCACAGAACCCTGTAGGATCTGGGAGCTGACACCGTGTATCTGTTCCTGCCAATGCAAACCGAGACGATATGTTTGCTTAAAGGCTAAATTGAAAGGGATGTTTCTTGCACATCCCTTGTCAGCTTCATTTGGCTGGGGGCTCCAGTGTTGTAGAGTTCGTATTCCTACCTTTGTCCCTCCGTCCTCCGGGTGTGTGTGTG
This sequence comes from Mus musculus, assembly GCF_000001635.26. Classification (NCBI taxonomy): domain Eukaryota; kingdom Metazoa; phylum Chordata; class Mammalia; order Rodentia; family Muridae; genus Mus; species Mus musculus. The sequence goes on along the minus strand of NC_000076.6, from coordinate 4,226,618 downwards.
TGTGTGTGTGTGTGTGTGTGTGTGTGTGTATGTGTGTGTGTATGTGTGTGTTACAGATACATAATTCCAAAGCCAAATGTCAAAATCCTGGGACCTTTTGTGTTTCAGGATTCAGAGTATGTGAGATTTTTTAGAAAGGCAGCACAGACCATAAATGCCCCCAGTAGAGGGCTGTGGCACAGCTTAGTGTTCTAGAGTTTGCCTAGCACCCAGGGTTCCACCCAGCACCGTCCAGAAAGCCACAAACAGAAGAAGCAGGAAGGCCACTGGAGGCTTTCTGTGGTAAAACCTGGTGTGTTATTTTCTTATGACCTTTACCTTGTTGGTTCTTTTTTGTCCACTTGATACAACTTGAGTTATCTGGGAAGAGGGTTTTCCATTATATTGGCCTGTAGGCAAGTCTGTAGGAAATTTTCTTTTTTTTTTTTTCTTTTTTTTTTTTTTTTTTTTTTTGGTTTTTTCGAGACAGAGTTTCTCTGTGTAGCCCTGGCTGTCCTGGAGCTCACTTTGTAGACCAGGCTGGCCTGGAACTCAGAAATCCGCCTGCCTCTGCCTCCCGAGTGCTGGGATTAAAGGCATGCGCCACCAACGCCCGGCTCATTTTTTTTTTCTTAGATAGTATCACTTTTTGTAGGTCTAGTTGTCCTGCACTTCACTATGTAGACTAGGCTGGCCTTGAACTCATGGAGATCCATCTGCCTCTGCCTCCTGAGAGCTGGCCTTAAAGTTGTGTACTACCACACTTGACCTTCTTAACTGCTGAAACCTCTCCCCTCCCTCTCTCTTCCTCTCTCTCCCTCTCCCTCTTCCTCTCCCTCTCTCTCAATAAAGTCCTTCTCCTGAATTATCTGGGATTAGTCGGGGTTGGGGTGGGGTCCTCAGTCTGTAGCCCCTGTAGCCTGGAATTCAATATGTAGACCAGGCTAGCCTGAGACTCCCAGAGATCCACTGCCTCTGTCTTTCCAGTGCTGGATTAAAGGGGCCACATCAGGCCAAACTCATCCTTATTGATGGACTAGTTGCTTGTTGATAGGTATGGAGCCCAAGGTCTGTGTATACTATGCACATATTGCCAGGGTGGTACAACCCCGCACTGATGCTATCTTGCCTCTTCTCTTCTCTTCTCTTCTCTTCTCTTCTCTTCTCTTCTCTTCTCTTCTCTTCTCTTCTCTTCTCTTCTCTTCTCTTCTCTTCTCTCCTCTCCTCTCCTCTCCTCTCCTCTCCTCTCCTCTCCTCTCCTCTCCTCTCCTCTCCCCTCCCCTCCCCTCCCCTCCCCTCCCCTCCCCTCCCCTCCCCTCCCCTCCCCTCCTCTCTTCTTTTAAATCTTTTCTTTATATACTTGAGGATCTTTGTTTCTCTGCTCTAGAATAATTGGCACAAGTGTGTTGCTTGGTACAGGTCCATTCTTACCTTATTCCCGACTTCAGTAGAAAAGAGCACATTATAGAAGCAGTCATAACTTATAAGCGTTGTTGTTGTTATTTCTCAGTATTGAGAATTAAAACCAGGGCTTATTCCATATTAGGCAAACATCTTACCATTAAGAACTTTAGACACATTGTATTTAGAAGCAATCTTTCTCAGCTGCCAAGGCTAGCCTGAAACTGACTCATGAAGTCCAGGGTTTTTTTTTTTTTTTCAGAGACAGGGTTTCTCTGTATAGCCCTGGCTGTCCTGGAACTCACTCTGTAGACCAGGCTGGCCTCGAACTCAGAAATCTGCCTGCCTCTGCCTCCCGAGTGCTGGGATTACAGGTGTGCGCCACCACGCCTGGCCCAGGTTATTTTTGAATTTACAATCCTCCTGCCTCATCTTCCCAAGTAGCCTGCTCTACCTTCCCAGCTAAACAAGTGCTATTTTAAAGGCTTCCATAATTATAATTTAAACCTATGGTGGCTAATATTGTCAACTCAGTAGAACTTAAAGTCACAATGGAAACAAAACTCTGGGGATGACTCTGCGTGTGTGTGTGTGTGTGTGTGTGTGTGTGTGTGTTTGTGGTAGGGTCCTAGATTTTGTTAACTGAAGTGGGAAAATCCACCCTAAATGTGGATAGCCACATTCCGTGGGGTGAAGTCCAGTCTTACTTTTCCATTATTGTGATAAAACCCCATGGCCAACTCAAGTTATAGGAGGAAGGTGTGTGTGTGTGTGTGTGTGTGTGTGTGTGTGTGTGTGTGTGTTAGCTCCAGGGGGATAGTAACCTATCACCATCACTGGGGGAATCATAACAGCAGGCACCAGGCATGGCCACATGGACACGAGAGCTCACATTTCAAACCTCAAGCTGGCCAGAAACTGAAAGACAACTCAATAATGAGAGTTTTTTGAAATCTCAAAGCCTACCTCAGAGTGACATACTTCCTCCAGGAAGGCCACACTTTCGAGGCCTTCCCAATTACCACTGTTTATCATTTTAAAGATGGTGGAACCTCAGTGTGATGGTTTGAATATACTTGGCCCAGGGAGTGGCACTATTAGGTGTGGCCTTGTTGGAGTAGGTGTGTCACTGTGGGCATGGGTTTAAGACCCTCATCCTAGCTGCCTAGAAGCGAGTCTTCCACTAGCAGCCTTCAGATGAAGATGTAGAATTCTCAGCTCTGCCTGCACAATGCCTGCCTGGACGCTGCCATGCTCCTGCCTTGATGATAATGGACTCAACCTCTGAACCTGTAAGCCAACCCCTATTAAATGTTGTCATTTATAAGAGTTGCCTTGGTCATAGTGTCTGTTCACAGCAGTAAACCCAAACTAAGACACTGAGAGAATTGAGCCTAAAAACGAGGCCAACTAAGGTCTCATGTAATAGCCCTCTTTATTCAGAGCATATGATAATTTATGCTCTGATGGTTAAGAGAGAGTCATATGAATAAAGTATACAATCACAAGGGTAAGCAGCATGTGACAGACGAAAGCCACATACAGCGAAAACATGTTTTCTGTAGAGGTTTATAAACAAATAACAATAGCCAGTTATAATAAATATATGAAGTGAACTCCCTCCTATCAGCTATACCTGAGAGGGGCATGGAAGCACACTCTAAGAATGACTTTGTTATCTGAAGAAACGGGGTTCCCAAGACTCTTGCCTTGTTTTCTTGTCATTCTCTCACAAGCATTCAGAATTCTCCTCCCATAATGCCATTCTTGGACCATGACTCTGATCTTAGACTGTATTCTCACAAATCACCAACTAGGAACCAAGGATTCAATGCCTGAATTATGGGATACATCCCTGTCAAACCACCTCAGCCTTTGGACCAAACATTCGAGAGAAAGAGAGCACCAGCATTCGGCTCTCTCTGCTTCCTGACTATGGAGGCCATATGACCACTTGCCACAGTGACATCCCTACTATGCTGGTCCATACCCTCAAACTTTGAGCTGAAATAAACCCTTCCTGTGGTGGTTTGAATAGGCATGACCCCCATAGACTTCATGTGTTTGAATGTTTAGCCCATAGGGAGTGGCACTAATTAGGGGTTGTGGCCTTGTTGGAGGAAGTGTGTCACTGTGTAGGTGGGCTTTGAGGTCTCCTAGTGCTCAAGCTCCTCCCAGAGTGGAACAGTCTCCTCCTGGTTGCCTCCAGGTCACAATGTAGGATTCTAGGCTCCTCTAGCACCATGTCTGCCTGCAAGCTGCCATGCTTCCCACCATGACGAGAAAAGATTAGCCCCCCCCCCCCGCCCCCCGACATTGTAAGTCAGCCCCGTTTAAATGTTCACCTTTATAAGAGTTGCTGTGGTCACAGTGTCTCTTCACAGCAATGAAACCCGAAGACACTTCCTTTCTTAAATATAAACCATACATTCCAATGGTCTCTTTTTTTTTTTTTTTTTAAAGATTTATTTATTATATGTAAGTACACTGTAGCTGTCCTCAGATACTCCAGAAGAGGGCATCAGATTTCGTTATGGATGGTTGTGAGCCACTATGTGGTTGCTGGGATTTGAACTCGGGACCTTCGGAAGAGCAGTCGGCGCTCTTAACCACTGAGCCATCTCGCCAGCCCGACGCTTCCTTTCTTAAGTTACCTTTGTAACTTAAAACTTAACTTAAAAATACTTTTGTCAGGGCTGGAGAGATGGCTCAGCAGTTAAGAGCGCTGACTGCTCTTCTAGAGGTCCTGCGTTCATTTCCCAGACACCACATGATGGCTCACAACCATCTGTAATGGGATCTGACGCTCTCTTCCGGTGTGTCTGAAGACAGCTACAATGTACTCATATACATAAAACAAACAAGTAAATTAAAAAAAATTTTTTTTTCCAGTATTTTGTCACAGTGATGAGAAAATAACTGATACAATACCATAGAGAGTCCTTCACTAGGGTAACTGAAGAGTCTTTCAGTGCAAGCATGTAATAGAAGGTACGCACCTGCAATATTTGTCACTGACCGTCTGGAATCCAGAGAACTGAGAATGGAAACACAAAGCCAATGCAAGTATTTGGAAACCCAACAATGGTTCATCCTCTATTTGACAAGATTTTTGAAGACTGAGTTTTATAAAGAAAGTTCAAGAAAATATAACCTGAAAAGTAAAATGATGATATTTATCTCAGAGGAATGGGAGGGGCCCAGGCACATAGCTCAGGAGTAGAGCCTGTGCCTTGTATGTGCAAATCCTGGGGCTTAATCCCCAGCAATGCAGTAAAAGCCAACAAGGCTCAGAGAAGAAATGAAGAAGGAATGGGGAGAAGGTATAGTCGAAAAAATGTTTGCATTGTAAATCTGAGGAGTGGAGTTTGATTGACAGGCCAGGTTGGTGAGCATCTACTTGGAATTCCAATACTGGGAGGAGGAGTGGAGACAGGCATGTCCCTGGGGCTCTCCTGCCAGGCAGTGAGGCTACTCAGAGAGTTCTTGGCCAATGGGAAACCCTGTAAAAGTAAGGTTGAGCCCAGCTGGGTGGCTTAGCAGGTACAGGTACTGGTCCCCAAGGCTGATGACATGGGACATACAAGGTGGAAGGAAGACAGCCAGAGATACAGAGTGAGACCCTGTCTCGAATAAAACAAACCAAACCAAAGAAAAATACAAAAACAAAAAACAAAAAAACAAAAAAAAACAAAACAAAAACAAAATAACTTAGTTTTTATTTTAATTACTTTTAAAAGTTGTATGGATGTGTATATGTATATGTATATGTATATGTATATGTATATGTATATGTATATGTATATGTATATGTATATGTATATGTGCTTGCCTGTGTGAGTGTATGCATTCAGTGCAAGTATCCAAAGAGGTCAAAAGAAGGTACCAGCCCCTCTGGGGCTAGAGTTACAGGATTTGTGAGCCACCTAATATGGGTCCTGGGAACAAACTCAAGTCCCCTGGAAGAGCAGTAAGGGCTCTTACCTGCTGAGCCATCATCGCTCTAGCCCCTTTATTTTATTTTAATTTTTAAAAAATTTAATCCCCTTCCTCCTCCTCCCGCCCCACCCCCATCCCGCTAGGGTCATTAGTCATTCCTCGTTCCAGAGACTAACAATAAATAGAGGTAAGTCCTGAAGAGTCACGCAGAGCACATTTTACAAGGACAGTAAGATTCTATTTTAAAGCAAACATTATGGAAACAATGCTCAGATCAGCTATTTTGGGACTTGGGAGATAATTTTCTATCTTAAAGGGGCTGTCCTGGGACCAGAATGGCAGGCAGGAAATTTGACTCACTAAAACATTGTTTTCACTTGTTCATGAAAAATAATTCCCAGCCCCACCTTTCTATCAAGACATTCTAGCCGGGCGTGGTGGCTCATGCCTTTAATCCCAGCACTTGGGAGGCAGAGACAGGAGGATTTCTGAGTGCAAGGCCAGCCTGGTCTACAGAGTGAGCTCCATTGGGGGGGGGGGAAGATATCCCAACAGCCTCTCTTAAAGTGTTACGTTTTGGTGAGTTCAAAGTAGCCTAAGGTCCACACAGTCTGCACTGCTGCCAGGGTTTGAGCTGGGAACGTCTCTCCACACCACACAACTTCAGGAGACAAATTTAGGTTCCGAGTCATCATACCATTCGGGAGGCTGAGGCAGGAGGACAGCTTTGAGTTCAAAACCATCTTTGTTAGCCAGGCAATAGTTGCACACACTTTTAATCCCAGAACTCAGGGGCAGAGGCCAGTGGATCTCTGAGTTTGAGACCACCCTGGTTTACAAAGAGAGCTTCCAGACCAGCCAGGGAAGATTACATATTGAAACCCTGTCTCAAAAAACAAACAAGCAGAGGACAACAGTAACAAAAAACCTGAAGACTAGGTTTGTTTCCAAATCAAGTCTGAGTGATATAGGACCCTGTCTTTAAAAAGAGAAAGTTTCCATACAGGCATGTACATGAAGCGCTACACTGAAGCCAGCAGTCTCCAAAGGCACCTGCCAGGAATTTTCTTCTATAGAAATCATAGTAGAGAAGGCCTGGAACCTGACACTGAAGCACTAATGTGGAAGACCAACCCTAATGACAGCGAAAGCTGTCAGGGTGGGGGACTGTCTTAAAGCTGAGAGCATACAAATTTACACAGAGGGAAAAGGGAAGGGAACAAGGGCCAGCCTGAAGACTGTGTCTGTGGGGTATTGTATTAAAGAAAAATTAACAAGGGGTGGGGGGTGGTGGCACACACCTTTAATCCCAGCGTTTGGGAGGCAGAGGCAGGCAGATTTCTGAGTTTGAGGCCAGCCTGGTCTACAGAGTGAGTTCCAGGACAGCGAGGGCTACACAGAGAAACCCTGTCTCAAAAAACCAAAAAAAAAAAAAAAAAAAAAAAAAAAAAAAAAAGAAAGAAAAAGAAAAACTAGAGGCTTTCCGCTGGGCAGGGTAGCTCCTGACTGTAATTTCAGCACACAGTGGGCAGAGGCAGGGGGATCCTGAGTTCATGGCTATTTAGAGCCAGTTTAGGCTTCATAGTAAAATCCTGTCTAAAAGATCAGGCTGGCCTTGAACTCAGAACCAATCAACTAGTCAGTCAACCAACTAATCAGGCTCTCAATGCTATCACTTTTAGACAAATGTATCACATTTTCTGAAACAGTAATTCAAACAGGCATTCATAAGAGCCCAAAACAGAGACAATCCAAATGTTCATTAAAAGGTGGTGGCGCACGCCTTTAATCCCAGCACTCTGGAGGCAGAGGCAGGCGGATTTCTGAGTTTGAGGCCAGCCTGGTCTACAAAGTGAGTTCCAGGACAGCCAGGGCTACACAGAGAAACCCTGTCTCAAAAGAAAAAAAACAAAACAAAAGGTGAAGGCCGAGGCTGGTGAGATGGCTCAGCCGTTAAGAGCACCGACTGCTCTTCCAAAGGTCCTGAGTTCAAATCCCAGCAACCACATGGTAGTTCACAACCATCCCTATCAAAGATCTGATGGCCTCTTCTGGAGTGTCTGAAGACAGTTACAGTGTACACACATATAATAAATAAATAAATAAATAAATAAATAAATGGTGAAGGTCAAGCCCATGCTGGCTGTGCATGCCTGTAACCTCAGCACTTGGGTCGGGAGTCAAGGGTTTAAGGTTACCCTCAGTAACTTCAGAGTGAGAATTTGAGGTCATCCTGGGCTAACTGTGACCTGTCTCACACAAACATAGTCTCCCCCCAAATTAATGGGTAAGTAAAATATGGCATATTCGAGCAATCTAGCACTTTTCAGCCATGATCAGAAGGAACAAAATTCTGCTGTTAACTACACGATGTATCTCAAAAACACTGTGCTAAATGAAGTAAGCCAGTAGCAAATGTTGCCTAGAACAAGCTCACCAGTGTGTAGCTAACTAGAACAAGCTCACCAGTGTGTAGCTAACTAGAACAAGCTCACCAGTGTGTAGCTAACTAGAACAAGCTCACCAGTGTGTAGCTAACCAGAACAGAAATGGCTGAGGGCCAGGAAGTGCGAATGGAGTGAGGCTGTCTAACGGACTTTCTGTTTAAAGTGATGAGGAAATTCTGGTTGGTTCTACTGAGCTGTGCCCCTAAGACTGACTGTATACAACCTGCTTCACTATCCTCTCAACTCACTGAAGTTACCATTGTCAAAGTTCCTTGTTTGCCCAAACCTGAGGTCAGTCGGCTGAGTGGTCTCTTTGTAGAAAAGAACCCTCTGGGGGATGGAGGAGTGGCTCAGAGGTTAAGAGCACTGCTCTTCCAGAGGTCCTGAGTTCAATTCCCAGGAACCACATGGTGGCTCACAACCATCTGCAATGGGATCCAGTGCTCTCTTCTGGTATGTCTGAAAACAGCGACCTTGTACTCATATCAAATAAATCTAAGAAAAGGAAAGGAAAGAAGAGAAGAGAAAAGAAAAGAGCCCTCTGCAGCCAGGTCTTGGCTCCCACCTACCCTCATCCCCCAGGCTAGGTTTCTCTATGTAGCTCTGGCTATCTTGGACCAGGCTGGCCTTGAACTCAGAAATCTGCCTTCCTCTGCCTCAAGAGTACTGGGATTAAAGGCCTGTGCCACCATCGACTGGGAAGCCTTGGCTAATTCGGCGTGTCTTTCTTTTGGCTTTCAGTTGTTCTTCTCAGGGTCCTCGCTAGTTCCTCCCTGTATTTACAGACTGGGTTCTGTGTCTCCTCTATAGCTCTGCCCAGTGACCTCAAGAAGCTGTCTTTGGCTGTGAATGCCATTTGAAGACTGGCCGAGAACTTTCTAGACACATTGATAGACACTGCCAAAGCTGTTGGATGGGTTCTTCAAACTTAAGTCTAACATAAAAGTTCTAGCCAGCCTCAGCCATTCCCATCCCAAACATGCTCTTACTATACTGGACCCATCTTTCTTTGTGTTTTCTTTTTTGAGGCAGTGTCTCACGCTGGGTCCAGGCTGGCCTGAAACTCATTGTGTAGCTTCATCCTATATCAGCCTCATATGAGCTACCATGTTTGGCTCTGTTAAAAACATTTTTCTAAAACATTTTTTACAAGTGTATGCCACATGTCCATAGATGCACTCAGAGGCCAGAGGAGGGTGTTAGATTCCCTGAAGCTAAGTACAGGCAGTTGTGAGCTAAGCACTGTGGGTACTGGGAACTGCATGGCTGCATGAATCCTCTGAAGGAGTAGCAAGGGCTTATCACTGGTGAGCCATATTTCCAGCCACCTGGGTCCATTTTATCCATCTTAATTCAGTTGCCCTTGGTACCTTTCTGAGTCTTTGGTCCTGGACCATGTCGGATGCTAATATATGCAGATGCTCAAGTCTTATATGGGAAGGGGCTGTATTAGCATCTAACTACTACATTCTCTTCTGTACTTTCTGTTTGCTTTTTTGTTGTTTGTGGTATTATTGTAGCTTTTCATTTTACATATATGGATATTTTTGTCTGTCGATATGTCTATGCATCATGTATGTACAGTGCCCAAGGAAACTAGAAGAGGTGTCAGATTCGCTTGAACTAGAGTAGAGTTACTGTCGTGAGCCACCATACACAAGCTGAGAATCAAATCCAAATTCTCTGCGAGAGCAGACAGAACTCTTTTTTTTTTTCCTTTTTTCTTTTTTTTTTAATTAGGTATTTTCTTCATATACATTTCAAATGCTATCCCAAAAGTCCCCCATACCCTCCCCACCCCACTCCCCTACTCACCCACTCCCACTTCTTGGCCCTGGTGTTCCCCTGTACTGAGGCATATAAAGACCAAGGGGCCTCTCTTTCCAGTGATGGCCGACTAGGCCATCTTCTGCTACATATGCAGCTAGAGATATGAGCTCTGGGGGTACTGGTTAGTTCATATTGTTGTTCCACCTATAGGGTTGCAGATCCCTTTAGCTCTTTGGGTACTTTCTCTAGCTCCTCCATTGGGGGCCCTGTGTTCCATCCAATAGCTGACTGTGAGAATCCATTTTTGTGTTTGCCAGGCACCAGCATAGCCTCACAAGAGGCAGCTATATCAGGGTCCTTTCAGCAGAATCTTGCTGGCATATGCAATGGTTTCTGCGTTTGGAGGCTGATTATGGGATGGATCCCCGGATATGGCAGTCTCTAGATAGTCCATCCTTTCGTCTCAGCTCCAAACTTTGTCTCTGTAACTCCTTCCATGGGTGTTTTGTTCCCAATTCTAAGAAGGGGCAAAGTGACCACACTTTGGTCTTCGTTCTTCTTGAGTTTCATGTGTTTTGCAAATTGTATCTTGGGTATTCCAAGTTTCTGGGCTAATATCCACTTATCAGTGAGTACATATCATGTGAGTTTTTTGTGATTGGCTTACCTCACTCAGGATGATGCCCTCCAGGTCCATCCATTTGCCTAGGAATTTCATAAATTCATTCTTTTTAATAGCTGAGTAGTACTCCATTGTGTAAATGTACCACATTTTCTGTATCCATTCCTCTGATTAGGGACATCTGGGTTCTTTCCATCTTCTGGCTATTATAAATAAGGCTGCTATGAACATAGTGGAGCATGTCTCCTTATTACCAGTTGGAACATCTTCTGGAAATATGTCCAGGAGAGGTATTGCAGGATCCTCCGGTAGTACTATGTCCAATTTTCTGAGGAACCGCCAGACTGATTTCCAGAGTGGTTGTACAAGCTTGTAATCCCACCAACAATGGAGGAGTGTTCCTCTTTTTCCACATCCTCTCCAGCATCTGCTGTCACCTGAATTTTTTATCTTAGCCATTCTGACTGGTGTCTTAGTCAGGGTTTCTATTCCTGCACAAACATCATGACCAAGAAGTAAGTTGGGGAGGAAAGGGTTTATTGGGCTTACACTTCCATACTGCTGTTCATCACCAAGGAAGTCAGGACTGGAACTCAAGCGGGTCAGAAAGCAGGAGCTGATGCAGAAGCCATGGAGGGATGTTCTTTACTGGCTTGTTTCCCCTGGCTTGCTCAGCCTGCTCTCTTATAGAGCCAAGACTACCAGCCCAGAGATGGTCCTACCCACAAGGGGCCTTTCCCCCTTGATCACTAATTGAGAAAATGCCTTACAGTTGGATCTCATGGAGGCATTTCCTCAACTGAAGCTCTTTTCTCTGTGATAACTCCAGCTGTGTCAAGTTGACACAAAACTAGCCAGTACAAGTGGTGTGAGGTGGAATCTCAGGGTTGCTTTGATTTGCATTTCCCTGATGATTAAGAATGCCGAACCTTTTTTCAGGTGCTTCTCAGCCTTTCGATATTCCTCAGGTGAGAATTCTCAGAACTCTTAAATGCTGTGTTATCTCTCCAACCCCTGTTGCTTGTTTTGTTTGTTTGTTTTGAGACAGGGTCTCAAAGATAATAGGTTTTCTCCACCAAATAAGCCAATTCAAACTGAATCAAGAATACAAAGGCAGAGGAGTTACAGAGACAAAGTTTGGAGCTGAGATGAAAGGATGGACCATGTAGAGACTGCCATATCCAGGGATCCACCCCATAATCAGCATCCAAACGCTGACACCATTGCATACACTAGCAAGATTTTATTGAAAGGACCCAGATGTAGCTGTCTCTTGTGAGACTATGCCGGGGCCTAGCAAACACAGAAGTGGATGCTCACAGTCAGCTAATGGATGGATCACAGGGCTCCCAATGGAGGAGCTAGAGAAAGTACCCAAGGAGCTGAAGGGGTCTGCAACCCTATAGGTGGAACAACATTATGAACTAACCAGTACCCCGGAGCTCTTGACTCTAGCTGCATATGTATCAAAAGATGGCCTGGTCGGCCATCACTGGAAAGAGAGGCCCATTGGACTTGCAAACTTTATATGCCCCAGTACAGGGGAACGCCAGGGCCAAAAAGGGGGAGTGGGTGGGTAGGGGAGTGGGGGTGGGTGGGTATGGGGGACTTTTGGTATAGCATTGGAAATGTAAATGAGCTAAATACCTAATAAAAAATGGAAAAAAAATACAAAGGCAGGTTTATTAGAAGCCAGCTCTTGTTGGGTTCACTAATCTCACAGGAGGAGGAGAAGGTCAATGGAGTTACATACACAGGATAAAGGAAGGGGTCTTATAGAGTTTAGGTGAGGAGTGATAACCCCTTAGCTAGGAGCTGGGATTGTGTCACTATATCGTCAAAACCTGAGCCCCTTGGCAGGCACTCTTGGGTGGGTTGCCGGAAATGCAGAGGCACGGAGTGATGCTGCGTTAGCTGGAGGCTTCCTGTGGGCAGGAGAGTTTTCTCCCTTGTGGGCAGAGTTGAGGGAAGAAGAGTAGACGGGGTTTCCCAGCTTGTGCAGGGGCGAACAGGGCTCCCAGCCTAAAAAATGTAGCTTATTGTTTGCCCTTAATTTACTATGTAACAAAAACTGGCCTTGAACTCATCCTCCTGCCTCTACCTCCTGAGTGTTGGGATTACTGGCATGTGCCACTATGCCTGGCTTCCTCTTAAGTGTTCTAAATCACCTTCGGCACTTACAGAGGGAGTTTTGTGATTTGAGTGTTTGTCTATATAATTCAATTGTTGGCACCTTAATTCCCCCATATTAATTTTCATTCCAGTAGTGGCGATGGAACTCACGCCTTTCACACACAAGCATTTGCCACTGAGTTCCATCCTCAGCTCTTGTGGTTTTGAGACTTGAATTCACATGTGGCTTAGGCCAGCTTTGAACTTGCCACTTTTCAGCCTTCCCCCTTCTGAGTGCTGATATTACTGGCTTACACCATCACTCCTGGCTTCGAAGACATGCATTACTGACAACTGGAGATGAGGCAAGACAAAGAGACAGGGAAAGTTAAGATGCCGTGGGAAGGAAGCATAGGAAAGAAACCACATCCCAGGATCTGGTCTATTTTGCTGCTGTTAGAGGTGTAAGACCCCTGAAACTGGGGAGACCTCTGCTCAAGTCCCGGGATGAGCTGGCCGGCACCCCAATAACTCGAGAGAAAACCACACCTGATGCAAACTGCAAGAGGCTTTATTGTCAGCTAGCTGAGGATGAACTCCTTTTGCTGCTTAGGGAACAGGAGTTTAACAGTAGGGGGCTTTTTGCTGGCTATAGGGAACAAAGAGCTTCTTTCTGGCTGTATATTTAGAGATCAGGGAAAACAAGCTTGGGGAACGTCCAGGGAATTTACCTTCTAGGGAGAAATGCTCTAAGTCGGGATCTCACAGAGGCAGGAAGCTTTAGACATTACTGAAAAAGCCAAAACTGCCTCATAGACACAACACATGGTTTTCTAAAGACACTTCAAACAAAGACGTCAAAGATAATAAATCGACTGTGTTTACCTTGGGCTCAAAATTAGACCTATAACCTCGAGTTTCTTACACCTCCCTCCCTCCCTCTGGACAAGACCCCTCATAAATTCATCTTACAACTTTGTTTACAAAAGAACATTCTTTAACCTATAAGCCTTGTAAATTATACTCTCTGAATGAAAAAACAAAACAAAACAAAACAAAAACTTAGAATGCACAAGATCATTGATCGAGCCATTGTGGAGACAGTTAAGGTGTGGTTCTCGCTTACCCACAAAGTAAATCTTATTTCTCCCATGAATGTCTCGTCTCTTTATATTCTCCTCTGTGCTGAAGACCTATGTTAAGGCCAGGTGTGGTGATATACATCCTTAGCCCCAGCACTTGAGACAGAGGCCGGGAGTTCGCTCAGAGCTGGAGTCCAACCTGTTATACATAGTGAGTTCCAGGTTAGCCTTAAGTGGAAGCCTTTGGGTGGATTATTGTGGGTCTTATTTGAGAAAGGGCAAACTGGGACAACATGGTGCTAAGTTTCTTTCTCCTGGATTAGGGGTTTTCACAGTTGATGCCTTCTTGGTCAAGTCCATTCCTGTCGGAGTATAGGAGGTAAAGCCGGGGATCTCTGAGGTAGAGGAAAAGACGAAGGCTGAAGGATGACCGTCCTCACTGACATTCAGTAGAAGGAGAGAACTTATCCTCTGATGACCACAGGTGGTGCTTACACACACACACACACACACACACACACATATACACAAACACACTTTCTCTCACACTCACACACATACATGTACAAAATAAATAATAATGTAATAATGCAATTTTTAACAGTGAAGAATGACCTGATAACATGTTTCTGGGTGTGAAAGCGAAAGGACAACTTTGGCTGCCTTTCCTCAGGTGAGGCCCACCTTGGATTTTTGTTGTTGTTGTTGTTTGTTTTGTTTTGTTTTGAAACAGAGCCTCTCAGTAGCCTGGAACTCCCCAAATAGGTTACATGTGTTGCAGGATATTTGATCACACTGTGAACCCCAAGATTGTGTTACATACTGAAAAAAAAAAACCTGTTCCTAGTTGTGTGGTGGCTCAGCCTTTAGCACATACCGCTAATCCCAAACAAGGACCCACATAGTGGAAGGTAAAGTTTGTTTGTAGAAGGAAGCACCTGTAAGCAGATGTGTAATTGAGAGGCAGACAAAGTGATGAGTCAGAGGAAGATTGGACAGAACAGGATCTGCCCAGCTCTCCAGAGAACAGCGAGGGAAGAGAGGTGACAAGAGAGAGCAGTGCAGAGAAAGAGGGGAGGAGGCAGTTTTCCTGGGACAGTTGTACAGAGACAGGTTGCAGAGAGAATAAGCTAGACACAGGCAAAGACAGAACAAGCCAGAGTGAGGAGGAGCCAGTAGAACATATTGCCAAAGTTAGTATGAGGCCAAGCAGAGCAATTCAGTAAGAAACCGAGAGAAGCCAGATTGAATCAGTCAGTTAGGAGAGAACTTTGGGTCAGAACAGCTGAGTTGAATCAGCCAGCTAGAGATCAGAAAGAATAAGAAAGGGTGACTTATTCAGCATAAGTCTTAGAAGCTGACAGCATTCTAGGCCTAGATAAGACTAGAAGCTTCCATGACTAGGGCTAGGTTAGCAGACAGAGGCAGTAAGCCTCAGAGATGCCACTTACAACAGGTGATTAAAAGTTACATTTACATACGTGTGTTCTGGAAATTACAAACCTGTTACCACTCCGGGTTTCTCTTGAGTTCTAGGAATCGAATCTAAATCCTCCTGCTTTCAAAGAGAGCAAGCAGTTTACCAGCTGAACTATTTCCCTTGCCTCTAACTGCTATGTGTTAAGTTCCGTAAGAGGCTTAACCACCCGAGGAAACTTGTGTATCTTAAAACTCTTAACAGTCAAGTGACTGTTAAAACTCACTGACTCACAGAAACCAACTGAAAACAACTTAGGTGAGAGGAACTCTGATGTGGATTGTGATTTAGACAATATCTGAGAACAGCTACATGTGTTACACAGACCGGTGGCTTCATGACTATCTGAGAACAGCTACCAGTGTTACACAGACCGGTGGCCTCATGTCTATCTGAGAACAGCTACCAGTGCTACACAGACAGGTGGTATCATGTCTATGGAAGAAACACCTGTGGCTTTAGAGAAACATCCTGCAGGATGAACGGATAAAGTTACACTGTGTCAGAAACTAGCTAGAGAAAAAGAGGAAATAAGAGAGATGCAGAACTATTGTTGCCTGTGGGGTCCACTCCAATACACTCTTTACTTGTGAGTGTGCGTGACGTTTTTCTCATAAAAATGTTTAGAAAGTTAACAGCTGATGCTAAAGTTAGGAAATCCCACTCCACCTGTAATCCTCAGGTGGGTAAGAGTTTGTTAGTGACCTCTGCCACAGTGTGGGTGGTGGAGGTGGGTGGGCTGCCTCCCAATCCTGGCTCAGGCAGGGTGGCCTCTGATCTGGGCTCCGGAGTTGGGAAAGGGAGCTGACCCATGGAAGACACCCCCCCCCCGCACCCCACTCCCCTGTCCTCATCATCTACGCTCAATGGCTGGGAACCCCTGAGGCTGCTCTCTTGGCAGTGCGCGCTGCTCTCCAGTCCAGGAAGACAGACGGAGGGATGGGAAGAACAGAAGTTCCTTCCCACTCATGTGTGTCTGCGAGTCCTTAGCAGCTCCCGCTACCCTGCTACCCTCGGTTAGGGTGTGAGAAACAGTGGTTTATGGGGGAAAGTTTGCTGTTTGTTTTCGTAGAGATCAAAACTCTCATCTCCCTCCGTTAACATAAGCCATCAAGGGTTGATCTGTATTTAATTTTCCCTGGGTGGTCCCGGGGTGACATCTTGCCCTTTTGTCTGACGGTAGGAACTTGGGAACCCTATCCTTCGTTCCATCTACTTAGAAGACAGCCCACCTCCTGCTGCCGACCTGGCAGTGTTGGGCGGATTCTGTTTTGAAACCGCCGCGTCTAAAGTTACTCGGAACAAGAGCTCCTTACAAGTGAGCGCTCAGGGCAGAAACCCATGTGTCCTGGCCACGCCAGAGCAGACTGGTCCTGCAAGCAAGAAAAAGTTGCACAGGGCTCCCTGCCCCCGTCGCTTTCTTTTCCTTCTTTTCCTTCTTCTTTGGGGTTTTGAGGTGAGGGTCTCACTTTGCAGCTCAAGCTGGCTGGGAACTCCTGACAGTCATTTAACCTCAGCCTACCTAGTGCTGGGATAAGAGCTCTGAGGCACAACGCCTGGCAAGTACTCTTTGTACATCTTGTACATTCTTTTCTGCCTGTTTTCATTTCTTTTGAGATAGGGTCTTATAATATAGCCCACTTATCTTCGTCTCCCAAGGGTTTACAGGAGTATGCCACCATGCTTAGCACCTTTGTAAGCTAAAATGTTTGCATTTTATTTATTTTAGTTTTTCGAGACTCAGTTTCTCTGTGTAGCACCTCTGACTGTTCTGGAACTCTCTGTAGACCAGGCTGGCCTCAAATTAATAAAGAGTCGCCTGCCTCTACCCTCTGAGTGCTGGGATCAAAGGAGTGCACCACCACCGCCCGGCTCCTCGCATGCCCATTCACAATCCACAAGCATAGCCGGAGCCCCGAGGACTCCAGGAAGTTCTAGTGCTCACTGTTCTGTGTGGCAACCTGGGCACACACTCCACAGTGTGCCAAGAAATGGACCTTGAAATAATAGGCTGGACCCAGAGCTGTCATTCAAAATATACCATTGTCCTTTCCTTTCCCCAGAGCCTGAAGTCTGTTTTTATTGGCCCAACTAAAAGGTCGGATCCAAATCATGGATTTAGTAGCGCATCTGTACATTATTTGTGATACAGGCGTTTTGATTTCATTACACCTGTGACTTCATACGATTTATTTTTAGTATATACACTAACGTGAATAACAACTTTATGATTAATTTTGTTCGACAGGAAGAAGAGAATAAGAAGAAATTAAGTTGCACTCCGGCACCCACACCCCGGAGAAGCCTCAATACTTGTAGTTAGTTGGAGCATCTGGGTTCCAGGGACCTGAAGCACATACCAGGGCATGCTAGTGAGCATGGGCGTTTCTCCCCAGCCCTGAAATCCCGTTTTAAAAGGTTCTCTCTTACTGCTTTTGAATCTGCTCACGTCAAACCTCCTCGGTGCTTGAAGCCAAAGTGCTCACATTTTTCTTGTCGATGGAGGAGGCAATTCAATTATATATTTAAGAGGCTGAGGCTGTTGCTCACCTGTGCACAGACATATATCAGTCACGACCGAAATTTCCTGGCGATATGCCCAGAGATAAATATATCTGAGTATGACCATGGAATTGGACGTGGGAACGCAGATTTGAAAAGCTGCATCAGATCCTCGTTGATTTTCAGGTGAGGCAGAATTCGGTTTATCACCGGCAGTTATAAAATGGAGCGCAATCCTGCGTGCCCTTGGCATCGTCTTCCCTGGCACCCTTATTACAAGGTCTTTACGATCAGTTGGGGAGTTTGTAATTATCAAGATAAAATAAATAGTTCCAGTTGGTTTGATGGCTAAAATAAGTCAAAATACATGAAAGTGAACAGAGATTTGCACATAGTAACCTCTAGTGATTGTTTCAAAATCTACTTTCTAAACCCTCAGGTGTATGCACACAGACCCATACACATAAATAAAAATAAAAATGTTTTAAAAAGGAAAACCTGAAAATGGCGATTATAGGAAAGCATATATGATGTGATTCCAACTGCACATAAAATGATATAGAAATGTGTAACTACATACATATGCATAACATGTCCTATATAACATGGGAATGACAGATTTCAACAGTAGTGAGATTTGAGATGATTTTTCTCTTTGTGCATTTTCTATGTAGAAAAAAGCAAAACAAACCAATATATTTCAGAATGAAAAAAGAGGCATATATTTGCAGTTAAGTGTTCCCCAAGGAAAGTGGTTTGTTGACAAGTAGAAAACATTAATTATAAGGCAATCAAATTGGATACTGAGTAGGGTTTCTAGATTTAGCAAATAAAAATAGAAGATCCTCGGTTAAATATAAAGCTTGATAAACAGTGTCAGTATGTTTCCATGAATATCTGGGACATGGCTTCTTCAGTTTTTTTTTTTTTCCAAAGACAGGAAGTAAATGTAGCTAATAGTAAAAGTATAGTTCCTAAATTACCAATACATGTATATACATTCTTGTCTCATACCCACTCATACCCATACCCACTACATATAGGTTTACTTCTTTTTCAGCTCTGAGAATTATTGTGTCCGGCCAGCAGATCACAGGTCTAGGTTCGAGCCTGGAAAGGCATTTTGGAAACCTGGAAGAGAAGAGGGACTAGGCGACGAGAGAAAGAAATGTAGCTAAGTAAAAGCAGATTCTGATCAAAGCTCAATTTTACTGTTCCGCACGCAGTATGAAGCAGGGGAAGGGGGCGCCGATTCCTGCCAAATAGTCCTGGGGACC
Source organism: Mus musculus (assembly GCF_000001635.26). NCBI lineage: Eukaryota > Metazoa > Chordata > Mammalia > Rodentia > Muridae > Mus > Mus musculus. The sequence continues at coordinate 4,208,010 of NC_000076.6, read as the reverse complement.
AGTAGCAGGGTGACCACGTGTATGGTTCCGAACAGCAAAGCAGCAGGTTCCAGCAGTGGGCATGGCAGAACGATTTAGCGGCAAGCTCCATCCAGGTGTAAACACTGGAACCATTGAGGCTGGGGGAGGGGAGACTACAGAGAATGGTACCCAAGCCTTGCACATGATAGGCAAGCAGGCCAACATGGGCTACATCCCCTCCTCTCTTTTTCTTTTCTGTTTTCTCCTCCTCCCCCTGCCCCACCCCATGTAGCCCTGGCTGTCCTAGAACTCGCGCTATGGAGCAGGCTGGCCTTGAACTCACAGAGTTCTGCCTGCCTCTGCCTCCTGAATGCTGGAATCAAAGGCTCCCCCTAGCCTTTTCTTAACTCTTTGTTTTGAGACATGGACTTACCCATGTTGTTCCAGAACACTTGCAGCCTAGGGGGACCTCGGATTTGTGACCCTCTTACTTTAGCTGAATGGTGAGATTTATGCCTGCTTCATTAGGTCAAACTTCTTCATATGCACCTTCTCATTCTTCTATCTCTATGCAGGATTTGCTTCAGATGGTGAAAGGCTGTACCATGTCCATGCTTCTTCCTATGGAACAGGCATGGAGCCAAGCATTCCAAATGGTCAGAAGCTCTGTGGGTTATTTATTTATTTATAGATTTAATAGGTGGAGCCCAGGTCCTCAACATGCAAGTTAAGTGCTCAATAACTGAACCAAACCCCTAGTCTTAGAATATATCTGACTGGGCCTCTGCTCAGTATAAAATTATTTTACATCACTTTATATGCAAAATTAATAAGCTAGAGAGATGGCTCTGTGGTTAAGAGCACCTGCTGCTCGTTTGATTCCTAGCACCCTAGCTAGCAGCTACCTTTAATTTCAGTTCCAAGGGATCTGAAACCCGCTCTGTTACTAGCCATGGTGCATACACATACATGCAGACAAAACACTCAATGTAGGAACAAAAGGTAAGCTAATATACAATCTGCCACTGGGCTGACATTTTATTTAACCAATCTTTAATTGTGGATTTATTTGTATATCCATTTACATTTTGGGTTTTTTTGCTAATTTTATACCACCTTAAAGTCCTTAGTAAATTGAAATTTTTTTTCCACAGCCATCATTTTATTTCTAGGATAGATATCTAATAGTATTTTATTTTTAGGCTAGCTGGAATTCTTCGAGAATTTGTTTTGAGGCTTAATTGACTGGAATGGCAAAGAGTGCTTATGCCTGTAATTCTCTAGTTTGTTTGTTTGTTTGTTTGTTTGTTTGTTTGTTTGTTTTGTTTTCAAAACAATGTTTCTCTGTGTCCCGGGTGTCCTGGAACTGGCCCTGTAGACCGGACTGGCTTCAAACTCAGAGAGCTACCTGAGAGCTTTCCGTTGCCTACAGAGTGCTGGGATTAATGGCTTGTGCCACCACTGCCTGGCGTTGTCTGTAACTCTTAGCCTGATTTTGTTTAGTCATTTTTCCATGGCTGTGTTCATTAACTTTATTTGCTAAATTCACCTATTTATTTTTAGGGAGGTGATCTTGAAATTATTCTAATCTTCTTAATGAATTAAACTTTAATTGATTAAAGGCACATATCTTTAATCTTGGAATTTGTGAAGCAGAGGCAGGAGGATCAGGACTTCAAAATTTTCCTCAACTATATAGTATGCTTGAGGCAAGCCTCGGCTACATGAGCTTTATCGTCAAAGAATAAAAACAAGGGATTTTAGAGAGATGGCTCAGTGCTTAAGAGCACTTCCTGTTCTTCCAAAGGACTTGAATTCCAGTACCAGCACCCACATAAAGGTGATGTGTGGCTGGGGGTGTCTGTGGCCCCAGGCTGGGGGCAGGGAGGCATATAGGCAACAGACCTCAAGGCTTGCTGATGGGTTAGCCGCTAACAAGCAAGCTTCTGATTCAGTGAAAGTCCTATCTCAAAACCCACAGTAGAGGAACACTGGACATCCTGCCGTGGTCTCTACATGTGTGCACAAGATTCATATTCCCCCCCCCCCCGCCCCTGGACACACACACACACACACACACACACACACAACTGCACATATACCATACCACAAACATACCCACAAACCAAACAAAAACTTGGGAAACTGAGATCAGCCTTGTGTCATATTGTTCTTAGTGCATCCTCCGACCCCCACCCTCAAATGTGCCTGTTTATTTTTGGCTATTGGTTTTATTTTTGTTTTTTACCTAGAGCAAATTGACATCATAGCTATTAAAATCTCTTCAGCTGTTTCTTAGTGTAAAACATCATTTTTCTATCCACATGTTTACTACGTATCCAATTCTACTTTATCCTTTGTTATATTTGAAAACGGATGTCATCAGGAACTTATTGGCTGCAGGTTTGCAGTGAATAAGATTCATTTCTCCACATGACTTATTTGTTATTTTCAAAGAATGCTCTGTTTTTCTTTCCTTCCCTTTGATTTTCATGATGACTTTTTATCATACATTTAACTTTCAAAAACTTTGTCACTAGACTACGTTCTTTTGATCTGTCTAGCTGAACACCATTATCACATTGCTCTGTTATAAAAACTTAACAATGTGGTGTTAGAAAGTGTTAGAGGATAGGTTATGTGTGATATAAATTATTATAGCTTTATAACATTTTAAATGTTGTAGTTATTTTCCTAATCCCCTAATTCTAGAGATTTCTTTCTTTCTTTCTTTTCTTCTTTTTTAAGTCAGGGTCTCACTATGTAGCCCTGATTGGCCTGGAATCCCTTATATAGTCCAAGCCAAACTCACAGAGATCTGCCTACTCCTGCTGAGATTAAAGCTTGAGCTATCACACCAGCTTCTTCCTCCCTCCTCCTCTCCTTCCCCCTCCCTCTCTTCCTCCATCTTCCTTCCCTTTTCCTTCTTCCTTCCTTCCCTCCTTCCTTTCTTCTTTCCCTTCTTCCTTCCTCTTTTTCCTCCTCCCCTCCCTCCCTCTCCCTCTCTCTATCCCTCCCTCCCCTCCCACCCACTCCACCCCCCCTTTTGAGACAGAATTTCTGATAGCTCTGGTTGGTCTTGAACTCTACACTGAGAATCCTCTTACTTCATCCTAAGAGCTGTAGTGAGCACCACCACGCCATGTTTACTTAGTGCTAAGGATTAAACCAAGGGCTTCATGCAAGCTAGTACTCTACCAAGTACTCTACCAATTGAGCTGCACCCCCCAGCCCCAGGCTGTTCTCTTTCTGAGAAAAGATTAAGTTCTACCTAATTCCCGTTGGGACCTGATGAAATTATACAAAGGCTGTCAATAATTGGTTCAACATGGGCAGGTCTCCAATCAGTCATCTCTTAGACATAAGAACAAAATCAGGCCAGGCATGGTGGTGCATGCCTTTGATCCTAGCACTTGGGATACAGAGGACTTCTGTGAGTTCAAGGCCAGCCTGGTCTACAAAGCAAGTTTTAGGACAGCCAGGGCTGTTACACAGAGAAACTCTGTCTCAAAAAAGAAAAAGAAAAAGAGAGAGAGAGAGAGAGAGAGAGAGAGAGAGAGAGAAAAGAAAAGAAAAGAAAAGAAGAAAGAAAGAAAGAAAGAAAAACCAATCCTCCCAATCCTTCCTTATGTATTTGACCTTTAAGCTGGTGAGATGGTTTAGCAGGTAAAGGAAAGTTCCACAAAATCTCATGACCCAAGTTTGATTCTCTTCATGGTGGAAGGAGAGAACTGACTCTCACAGGTTGTCCCCTACCTGGCAAGCATCTGCATAGCACAGTTCTCTGCTCAGATAGTCCCAGGCTATATAAGAAAGCTAGCTGGGTATAGTCACTAAGCATGAGCCTGCATAGACCACCCAGGGGCATTCTTTCCTCTAGGCTTTCTGTTGTATATCTTTGGCTGTGAGTGAGTGTTGTGTCCGGCCAGCAGACCACAACCTGGGTTCTAGCCTGGAAAGGCATTTTGGAAACCTGGAAGAGAAGAGGGGCTAGGTGGCGAGAGAAAGAAATGTAGCCAAGACAGTTATTCTGATCAAAGCTCAAATTTTACTGTTGCGACACTCAGTTATGAAGGAAGGGGGAGGGGACCCGATTCCTGCCGAATAATCTCTGGTCCAGTAGAAAGGTGAACACGTGTGTGGCTCCAAACAGCAAAGGGCAGGTTCCAGCAGTGGGCGTGGCAGAACGAATGAGCAGGAAGCTCCACCCCTGAGGTTTCAGGCTGGGGGAGGGGAGACTACAAGTGAGTTCCTTGGTCTGAGGTAATGCAGTGTAGACTAGCAATCAGGCTTGCCTTCAAATTCCTGCTTGACTTCCCTCAATGATGCACTGTGACCTGGAATTGTAAATCAAATAGACCCTTTCCTCTCTCAGTTGCTTTTTGGTTAGTATTGTATCACTGCAACAGAAAGCCAGCTAGCACAGATGGGTGTAAACTTCAAAGGTCCCCGCCCAACTCCAACCCCAACCCCAAGTCCTGTCACTTAATTCAAGAGCAAGGCATCACATCCTAAAGGCTCCACAGTCTCTCAAAATAGTGCTTCCAGCTGAAGAACAAGTTTCATGCATGAGCCTGCTGGGATGACTTAGTTCAACACAGCAACTACCAAGCCAGAGTCGAACCAAATTATGTTACAAGATTTTATATTATGGGGTAAAAGTGTGTTGAAGACCCAACATGGATACACGTGAAGAAGAAGGGTCTTTTTAGGATCTTGCTTTGCTCTTGAGACAGGGTTAACTGATTCTCCTGCTTCTACCTTCCAAGTGCTGGGATTACAGGCTTGCACCTCCAACGTGGTTCATACAGTGCTGGAGCTCACAGTGGGGTTTTGTACCTGATAAGTAAGTAGTTTACCAACTGAGCTATGCTCCTCTCTTCAGAGGTAAGGGCTCAAAAGAAGGAATTGAATTACAGAGGAGTCGGCAGGGCAAACTCTGTCAAAAGAGAATTTACAGCAGCTTTCGTCAAAGATCTAACTGGGTTTCACTCCCAATTTATGAATGGGGACAGCCTCTAGTCTACAAATTGGAGGGAGAAAACTCCCACGGGGTAGTGGCCACAGGGGGACAATTGGGGTTTCTAAGGTGAGAACAGGAAAACACAACAATGGGCAAGAATGTTGATTGGTTAACTCAGGTTACCACAGGCAGCTTTCACTGTAAGAATCAGAGTGGGGCAACATCCTCATCATGTTGAATTCATTGGTTTTTAGGAAACATGGTCCATTGTAAATTCCAGTTTGAATACACACCTCTCCTTTCATGAGCGACTCTGTGGAGTTAATCTTTAAAGTCAGTTTGACTGCTTGCAAAATCACTGTGGAAACACACATCTAGGTATATTTATAAACCAGAAGGGTCTAACTAAGCAAGGAGACCCCAGCCACCCACCCTGAATGTGACTAGTACAAAGTGATGGAGTGGAATCCCAGGTTGAATTAAGAAAGAGAAAGACAGTCAGACAGACAGATGTGAGTAGTAGTATTCATCTCTCTTTGTGGATGCAATTCAACCAACTGCCCACGCTCCTGTCATGCCACCTTTCCTGCTATGAAAGGCTTTATCTCTTCTTAAGCCATGAACCAGAACAAACCCTTCCTTCTTTTTTTTTTTTTTTTTTAAAGATTTATTTATTTATTATATGTAAGTACACTGTAGCTGTCTTCAGACACACCAGAAGAGGGAGTCAGATCTCGCTAGGGATGGTTGTGAGCCACCATGTGGTTGCTGGGATTTGAACTCTGGACCTTCGGAAGAGCAGTCGGGTGCTCTTACCCACTGAGCCATCTCACCAGCCCAACCCTTCCTTCTTTAAGCTGCCTCTGTCTGCCATTTTGCTACAGCTGTAAGAAAAGTAATTGATACACACTCCGTTCTAAATTGGTCTGGTCTGCAGGGTCTTGGTGAAGGATGAGTCCAAGACTGGCTACTTATAAACTATTCGACATCCCAGATCCAGTGTGGTTCCTCTCCATATGAGAAGGAAATGGGAATCACACAAGCACAGAAGAACCTATGAAGTGGAGAGAAGGAGACCATTTACAAACCAAGGAGAGACACCTCAAGAGAGACCAACCCTAGATACCATGGGCTTGGCCTAGTGACCTCAAGGGCTGTAAGGAAATTAATTTCTGTTGTTTAAGCAGTCACGTCTATGGTTTTACATTATGGCAGCCCTAGACACTGAATGAATTCTCTAGAAGAAGCTCAATAAACTAACTTGAGACACTCATTTCTTAGTTACTTTGGAATGAAGTAAAAGTAAGTTTTAAAAAAGCTTTAAGGAATTCTAGTGAAGATGGCAGATTCGGCTGGGCATTGGTGGGCCACACCTTTAATCCTAGCACTCAGGATGGAGAGGCAGGTGGATCTTTGAGTTTGAGACCAGCCTGATCAATAGAGTGAGTTTCAGGACAGCCAGGGCTACTCAGACAGTAACTGTCCCAAAGCAAAGCAAAGCAAAGCAAAGCAAAGCAAAGCAAAGCAAAGCAAAGCAAAGCAAAGCAAAGCAAAGCAAAGCAAAGCAAAGCAAACCAAACCAAACCAAACCAAACCAAACCATGGCAGATTAGAAACAGCGCATTGGAAACCCACAAAGGAGCAACAGGGCAAATAAAGAGGCTGCAGAGAGGTGTAAACCAAGACAGCCAGCTCCAGTGCCATGTCGGGAGGAAAGGCAGAGGCCTCATTCATAGCCTTGGCTGGCTCCTCTCCCACTGGGATGATGGAACACTGAGTCCTCAGGAATAGGCTGTTCACTAAAGAGATGCCAGAATAAAAGCCTAAAGTAGCCAAGGCAGCAGAGGTACAAGTTACAACACAAAACACAAGAATCATGGGAAAGAAGACAAGAGACTTTAAAGAGACGCGCTTTATTAAGTCCTCACCTACAAGGTTCAAAGAGTTGGAAACGTCTGGGCCAGGCACTCCTTGCTTTTAATCCCAATACTTGGGAGGCAGATTTGTTAGTCTCCGTGAGTTCAAGACTAGACTGGTCTATGAAATGAGTTCCAGTGTTGAGGCCTGCCCGCCCTAGCATAGCTGCAGCCACTTTGTTCCATGCCCACCAGATATTTTATACTGCTGCTGTAATATGCCTGGCAGTCACTGATGCAAAAAAAAATAACTTGACTCAGAGCAGGGTCATATTGACCACAGCCCCTGTTGTGTTCTGTATGCTATGAGGTTTGTTAATCTTAAGGAATTCCACAACCATAAGCTTCATGTAGGACCCATCAAATTAAAGGTCAATATGAACTGTCATGTCTAAAACAGCTTGAGTCAGGGCCGACCACTGGGCAGCACTTGAAGCATCTGCATATGAACTCATTGTGGTTTTGTGGTTTTAGCCTTTATAAGGTGGCCCTGAGAAATGTCCAGCACACAGCTTTGAGCTCTTGAGCCTAATCTGTTGCCCTGGTCGATCAGTCTTTAGGTGTTTGTTCACTAAACCATACCTGCCTGACTGAGATCGGTGCTCTTGTGGTTTGTGGGGCAACTCCTAGACTGCAACATCCAGGCTAATCCTGGTTAGGGCTACATAGTGAGACTCTGTCTCCCTGTCCCCCAATCTCTCTCTCTTTCTCTCTCTCTCTCTCTCTCTCTCTCTCTCTCTTTTGGTTTTTCGAGACAGGGTTTCTCTGCTATACAGAGCCAGCCTCGTCTACAAAGTGAATTCCAGGACAGCCAGGGCTACACAGAGAAACCCTGTCTTGAAAAACCAAAAGAGAGGGAGGGAGGGAGGGAGGGAGGGAGGGAGGGAGGGAGGGAGAGAGAGAGAGAGAGAGAGAGAGAGAGAGAGAGAGAGAGAGAGACTTGCTGCTTTTATGGAGGCTCCGGGTTCAGTTCCCAGCCCCCACCTAGTAGAGCCCCCCAACAGTTTCAATCCCTAGTCATAGGGGATGAATCCGATGCCCTCTTCTGGCCACCACTGGCTCTGGCATGCACACGATGCCCGCTTACTCACCCAGGCTCCCACACATAGACGTAAAATAAATAAAAACATCTTCAGGAAAATAATCAGTGAACTCAAAGAGGACACAGAGAACTATCCAGATGAAGACAGGAAAGCAACTCGCCATCTGGAGAGAGAAGCCAGAAGCTAGCAAAATGGGAGCAACTTCAAATAAGGAGAGCGAGATTTAAAACCAAACACAGTCACAAAGGACCAAACCCCGACACGATCAGAAACAAATGCAAATATTGAAAATGAGCGTGCATAGATAAAATTTAAAAATACAGTGGAATCCTCAAGAAAAAGCTTGCAAGCCGTAATTGGGCAAACCAGTCAAATAGGTGATTCTCAAAGGGAAAAAAAGAAACATCTAATGTCCAGTAAGATCTTGAGAAAATGTTTGACACCGATAGCCATCCAGGGGAAGGTACATGAAGACGGCTGTAAGGGAGGCAGTCAGCAAGACAACCAATGACAAGAAACACTGGCCAGCGTGTGGGGAAAGGAGACCTTTAGACCCCTTTTGGTTGGAGTGTAGACTGGAGCAGCCATTATGGAAGTCAGGGTGGAGACTCCTCAACAAATCGAAATTAGTTGTACCATTGACCCAGCTGTACCCCACCCCGCCTCCCCCACATACGCACCATAATACCCCTTGCTGCACTGTTCACACCCGCCAACATGTGGGAGCAGCCTAGATAACCATCCGCAAGGGAATAGATAATAAAAATGTGATAAACTCGTATGCACAATGGAGATTTATCTAGCCTTGGGGAAGGAACAAAAATTATGTCATTTGAGGAAAATAGATTTAACTAGGGAAATAAGCCAGACTCAGAGAAACTAATACTGCACGTTCTCTCTCCTATGAGACACGTACATTTATATTTATGTATGAAAGCAGAAGGATGATTCGAGGGAGGGGCAGTGAGGTCTAAAGGAGGGGAAGGGGGAACATGAGAGTCTGGGGGAGTGGAGGCAAATGTCACATGTGTTCTCTCATATATTCAATCTCGACTTAGCTATATTGCATACACACACATGTAGCATGAAGTGAACCCTAGAAGAAGAAAAGAGACCGCCATCAAGGGGAAAGGAAAAATGCAGGATGGCTTAGGGAGAGACAAATAAGAGCTAGGTAGTGTGTGCGTGTTTGTGTGAATGTGTGTGTTTATGAAAGTGCCATACAAGACTCATTATTTTGTATTCTTACTAAAAATACAACTATATAGAAAGATAAAGCTTTCAGTAATTGCATCAAGGTCTCTCCCCCTCCACCACCCCCTTATTTTTTAAAGCTGTTGTATTTTCAGCAAGCTTACTCCTGATCAGCGTGGATGACACCCAGCTTGTTGAAAATCACATTATTTTTTTTTTGCAAATACATCCAGTTAGCTCCCTGTGTTGCAGTGGATTACAAAGCAGGGGTTTTAAAGAGTGAGCTACAGGAGGGATACCTGCCCCCCTCCACACAGACACTCTCCACGTTTGGCTGTACAAAGGTGTGTGTGATCCCTCTTCACTTACAAAACACTGGAGAAAGCATGAGAAGTTGCTCTCTGGGACAACTGGCAGCAGCTGTGTGTGTGTGTGTGTGTGTGTGGTATATATATATATATATATATATATATATATATATATATATATAATTTTTTCCAACTGGGCTCTTCTGTGGTTGAGATAACACAGCACAAACCAAGAGGGATTTTGTGTTTTGGATAAAGCAAGGCATTCTGAGTGCATGTTTTGGGAAGAGGAGACCTTTTACATCTTTGCACTTTGACAGAACATCTTCATGAGTCAGAGCAAGCCCTGTGGGGTTGGGCTGGGGCCGCAGGGCGTCACAGCAAACCTCCCTTCAGTATCCCTCCCTCAAGTGCAGGAGGAAAGCGGCCTTTGGAGGGTCTGCTTTGTGTTAGTTGGTATTGAGGGGAGGGAGGTGTGCATGTAACCTACTTTGTGTGTAACCCATCCCATAGAAATGGTGTGGGTAACTGGGACATTTCCTGTTGTTTATTCTACATCATCTAAATTACTAACAACACACAATACAGCATAAGTGACTGTGGTGGTTTGAATAGTAATGGCCCCCATAGACTCCTGTGCTTGCACGTACATGTGTGGTGTGTGTGTGTGCTGTGTGTGTGTGTGTGTGTGAATGCTTGGCCCATAGGGTGTGGCACTATTAGGAGGTGTGGCCTTCTTGGAGGAATTATGTCACTGTTGGGGCAGGTCTTGAGGTCCTATGAGTTCAAGTCTGGCCAGTTAGGCTTTGAGTCTCCTGATGCCTGCAGATCAAAGTATAGAACTCTCAGCTTTTTCTCCATCACAATTTCTGCCTGTGCTGTCACGTTTTGACACCATGATGAAATGGACTGAATGTCAGTTAAATGTTGTCCTTTATAAGAGTTGCCCTGGTCATGGTGTCTCTTCACAGCAATAGAAACCCTAAGACAATGGCATATAAACAATTTGTGGATTTATTGTTCAATAATGATGATGATGATGATGATGATAATAATAATAATAATTTTTTAAAAAAGAACTGTTTGGTACTGTATTAGTCAGGGTTCTCTAGAGTCACAGAACTTATGGATAGTCTCTAGATAATAAAGGAATTTATTGATGACTTACAGTCGGCAGCTCAATTCCCAACAATCGTTCAGTCACAGCTGTGAATGGAAGTCCAAGGATCTAGCAGTTACTCAGTCTCACGCAGCAAGCAGGCGAAGGAGCAGGAGCAAGAGCTAGACTCCCTTCTTCCAATGTCCTTATATTGTCTCCAGCAAAAGGTGTAGCCCAGATTAAAGGTGTGTTCCACCACACCTTTAATCCCAGATGAAAGGCATAGCCCAGATTAAAGGTGTGTTCCTTAACTCGGAGATTCAATCTTCTGGAATCCATAGCCACTATGGCTCAAGATCTTCAAACCAAGATCCAGATAAGGATCTCCAAGCCTCCAGATAAGGGTCACTGGTGAGCCTTCCAATTCCGGATTGTAGTTCATTCCAAATATTGTCAAGTTGACAACCAGGAATAGCCACTACAATCCACCCCTTGTCAACTTGACACAAATAATATCTCATGTTCACATGAAACAATAACAAGGTTGTAAATACGCCTAACATGATATAACTATCCCTCGTACAATCGCAAACGCATTAGTAAATTTACAATGGGCATTCATATTACTTTATAATCCTCGTTTCTGCAACTGGTTACGTGGCCTTAATTGGTATTTATAACTACCTTCCTCTACTACCCATTCTGTATTTCCTTCTCCTTCAGCCAGCACCTCAGCAGGTCTTGGCTCTTTTCCTGGAGGATTGACCCATACCTTCATTCCTGATGGATCTGCGTTCTTTGTCATCCTGCTTGGATTAAGCTGTTGTAGTTTCCCATTGACTTTAATCACAGGACATGGTAGTACTAAGAGGCGCCCTAAGGGATCTCCTACACTCCAGACATAATCTTGCTTACCACCATTGTGAAGAGGTAATCCAATTTCTCCATGGTAATCTGGATCTATCACCCCTCCTAACACTGTTATTCCTTTTTTAGCCTGTTGGTTTAAGGGCATTAGAAGCCCAAAATGACCAGGGGGAAGTCTGAGCTTCCAGTTCAATGGAATGTTTGTTGTAGCTCCTGGTAGGAGGACTCCCCTCTCTGGAGCCAAAACTTCTAGGCCAGCAGAACCTAGAGTTATGGGGACAGGAAGCAAAAATTTTCCTAGAGGGTCACTAGGAGTGATAGTAAGTGGAACTATTCCTTTTTCCACCCCTTGATTCCTGGACCCATGAATCCTGGCTATGGGTGAAACTGTACCATATATCGAGCGCTGATTCAAAGCATATACTGCCTTCTGAAGAACTCTGCCCCAGCCTTCCAAGCTGTTACCACCTAATTGGCGCTGTAACTGCGTCTTCAAAAGGCCATTCCATCTTTCTATCAGCCCAGCTGCTTCAGGATGATGGGGAATGTGGTAAGACCAGTGTATTCCATGATCGTGGGCCCACTGTCGAACTTCTCTGGCTGTGAAATGAGTTCCTTGGTCAGAAGCAATACTGTGTGGAATACCATGACGATAGATGAGGCATTCTGTCAATCCGTGAATGGTGGTTTTAGCAGAGGCATTACGTGCAGGAAAGGCAAATCCATAACCAGAATAAGTATCTACTCCAGTAAGAACAAAACGCTGTCCTTTCCACGAAGGAAGTGGTCCAATGTAGTCAACCTGCCACCAGGTTGCTGGCTGGTCACCTCGAGGAATGGTGCCATATCTGGGGCTCAGTGTTGGTTTCTGCTGTTGGCAGATCTGGCAATCAGCAGCAGCTGTAGCCAGGTCAGCTTTGGTGAGTGGAAGCCCATGTTGCTGAGCCCAAGCATAACCTCCATCTCGACCACCATGGCCACTTTGTTCATGTGCCCATTGAGCAATGACAGGGATGGCTGGGGAGAGAGGCTGACTGTCCACAGAACGGGTCATCTTATCTACTTGATTATTGAACTCCTCCTCGGCTGAAGTCACCTTTTGGTGAGCATTTACATGGGACACAAATATCTTCACATCCTTTGCCCATTTTGAGAGATCTATCCACATACTTCTTCCCCAGATGTCTTTCTCACCAATTTTCCAATTGTGATCTTTCCAAGTCCCTGACCATCCAGCCAATCCATTGGCTACAGCCCATGAGTCAGTGAATAATCGTACATCTGGCCACTTCTTCTTACAAACAAACTGTAATACCATGTGTACTGCCCGAAGTTCTGCCCACTGTGAAGATTTCCCTTCACCTGTGTCTTTCAAGGTTGTCCCAGAAAGGGGTTGTAATGCTGCAGCTGTCCACTTCTGGGTGGTGCCTGCATAACGTGCAGAGCCATCAGTAAACCAGGCTCTAGTCTTCTCCTCTTCGGTCAGTTGATCATAGGGAACACCCCATGAGGCTATAGGTGCATGCTTGGCAGCAGATGGCATTGTAACAGGAGTAGAAACCATAGGCATTTGAGCAACTTCTTCATGTAACTTGCTTGTGCCTTCAGGACCTGCTCTGGCCCGATCACGTATATACCACTTCCATTTGATAATAGACTGCTGCTGTGCACGTCCCACTTTATGACTTGCAGGGTCTGATAGTACCCAGCTCATGATGGGTAGTTCAGGTCGCATAGTGACTTGGTGTCCTATTGTCAGACGTTCAGTTTCCACTAAGGCCCAATAGCAGGCCAAGAGCTGTTTTTCAAAGGGAGAATAGTTGTCTGCAGATGATGGTAGAGCTTTGCTCCAAAATCCCAAAGGCCTTTTCTGTGATTCACCTACAGGGGCCTGCCAGAGGCTCCAAACAGCATCTCTATCAGCCACAGACACCTCAAGTACCATCGGATCTGCTGGGTCATATGGTCCAAGTGGTAGAGCAGCCTGCACAGCAGCCTGGACCTGTTGAAGGGCCTTCTCCTGTTCCAGGCCCCACACAAAGCTAGCAGCTTTCCGAGTCACTTGGTAAATAGGCCTAAGTAACACACCCAAGCGAGGGATGTGTTGTCTCCAGAATCCAAATAGGCCCACTAAACGTTGTGCTTCTTTCTTGGTTGTAGGAGGGGCCAGGTGCAATAACTTATCTTTCACCTTAGAAGGAATATCTCTGCATGCTCCACACCACTGGACTCCTAAGAATTTCACTGAGGTAGATGGTCCTTGAATTTTGGTTGGATTTATTTCCCATCCTCTGATACGCATATGTGTTACCAATGAGTCCAAAGTGGTTGCTACTTCCTGCTCACTTGGTCCAATCAGCATAATGTCATCAATATAGTGCACCAATGTGATATTTTGTGGAAGATCCAAACGATCAAGATCCCTTCTAACTAAATTATGACACAGGGCAGGAGAGTTAATATATCCTTGAGGCAAAACTGTGAAGGTATACTGTTGGCCTTGCCAACTGAAAGCAAATTGCTTCTGGTGGTCCTTATGGACAGGTACTGAGAAGAAGGCATTTGCCAGATCAATAGCCGCATACCAGGTGCCAGGAGATGTGTTAATTTGCTCAAGTAACGAAACTACATCTGGTACAGCAGCTGCAATTGGAGTTACCACCTGATTTAGTTTTCGATAATCAACTGTCATTCTCCATGATCCATCTGTTTTCTGCACTGGCCAGATAGGAGAGTTAAACGGAGATGTGGTGGGAACCACCACCCCTGCATCTTTCAAGTCCTTGATAGTGGCAGTAATTTCTGCAATTCCTCCAGGAATACGATACTGTTTTTGATTCACTATTTTCTTTGGCAGAGGCAACTCTAAAGGCTTCCATTTGGCCTTTCCAACCATAATAGCCCTCACTCTACAGTTCAGGGAACCAATATGAGAATTCTGCCAATTTCTGAGTATATCTATCCCAATTATACATTCTGGAACTGGGGAAATCACCACAGGATGTGTCCGGGGACCTACTGGACCTACTGTGAGTCGGACATCAGTCAAAACTCCATTAATCACCTGCCCTCCATAAGCCCCTACTTTAACTGGAGGGCCACAATGTTTCTTGGGATCCCCTGGGATCAGTGTCAACTCAGAACCAGTATCCAGCAGACCCCGAAAAGTCTGATTATTTCCTTTTCCCCAGTGTACAGTTACCCTTGTAAAAGGCCGTAGGTCCCTCTGGGGAAGAACTGGAGAAAGGGTAACAGCAAAACCTTTGAGTGTCTTATCAAGATCCTTCCTCAGTGGAACCTGGCCACCCCTTCATTCAAGGGGTTCTGGATCTGCAAACTGTCTCAAGTCTGGAAATTGATTCACTGGCCGAGATTGCTGTTTACCACGATCTAATGTAGCCTTTCTTTCATTTGGCTGTTTACCACGATCTAATGTAGCCTTTCTTTCATTTGTTTGAGAATTTTTCTGCTTATACAGATCAAACAAATATGCAGTAGGCTTCCTATGTATTTCATTCCTGGAAACACCATGATTGGTTAGCCAGTACCAAAGGTCCAACCGAGTCATGCCATTATAAATTTCACCTCTCCTGTGCTGACCATTACTGGGTATGTTATTATAAACATTCTTTTGTCTACGCTGTCCATTATAATAACTAGAATCACCTTGTCTCGGGCGATTCAATGCTGCCACCTGGCCCTTGTTACCTCGGAATCCAACTAAACCCAGTGAATTTAATTCATCTAATTGAGCAGAAGCATCTCCAATGCTAAGATCTGGCACAAGGAAAAGGGAAAGAACAAAACCCTTCAAATGTGCTGGTGCCCCTCTCACCAATTTGCGTCTTATAGAGCTGGTGAAAGGCATATCTTCTGGACCTTCCCATTGTGGACAATTATGCTTTACACAATATTATCCACTCTAGCATTGCAATTTCCCTAAGTCTTAAAATCCCTTCATCAACACTAAGCCATGGAATATCAGGCATCTCCAAGTCATTTCCAGTAGGCCATCTTTTGATAAACACCTCAGCCAACCATTCAAACAAACTTTTGACACCTTTTTTAACTATGCGAGCTTCCGTATTAAACCTAGAATCTCTACTCAGAGGACCCATGTCAATAAACTCAGCCTGCTCTAGTTTTATGTTCCTTCCACCCTTATCCCACACCCTTAAAATCCATTCCCACACATATTCACCAGGTTTCTGCTTGAATGAATTAGCAAACTCATTAAGCTCCTTAGTAGTGTAGCGAATTTCCTCATGGACTACACTTTCTACCTCCCCTCTAGGAGCCTGTTTTGCTTTGAGTCTGGTTACAGGTCTAGAAGAAACTATTGGTGGGCCGTGAGCAGACTCTGCAAAATTAATTTCCTCATGTGGGGAAGGCATTATTTCAAGAGGTGGGGCTGAGGGTACTACTTCCTCAGGTAGGGCAAACCCTTGAGAATCTGAGGATTCAAAATTCTCAGCTTCAACATGGTCTTCCCACACATCCCCATCCCATGTTGTAGGATCCCATTCTTTGCCAATTAGAGCCCTTACTTTAACTGTCGACACACTCTGAGGCTGAGACTTGAATTTTCGCTGTAGTTCAGCCAACCTTACAATGAGAGTTTCTGTTTGATTTTCTGCAACTTGAGCTCTATTGCTACAAGAGAGAAGATTCTCCTCAAGGACACACTTAGCAACTTTTAGATCGTTTACTTGTGTCT
Source organism: Mus musculus (assembly GCF_000001635.26). Classification (NCBI taxonomy): domain Eukaryota; kingdom Metazoa; phylum Chordata; class Mammalia; order Rodentia; family Muridae; genus Mus; species Mus musculus. The sequence goes on along the minus strand of NC_000076.6, from coordinate 4,191,942 downwards.
GGAGCCTTTCGATTTTATCACACAACTCCTTCCTTTCATTCATCATTTTTTCCACAGATACTAAGAGCAGCCAGCCAGTAAAATCATTTTTCGATTTTTTCCCCATCTTGTAGAAAGCTTTGTGCACTGAATCACCTAATTCATTAAGAAAATCAAGGGCATTAGCTTCTTTAAGTTCGGAATATAGTTTCAACCATGGGTCTTCAAAATTCTCTGAGCTCCCAGGAGGGAGAGAATCTGTAGAGGTTTCAATAGTTGAAAGTGCTGGTGGATCAACAAGCCAATTCCAGAATTTTAAAAGATTCATCCTTGTACTTCTGTTACTCTAGAACCACTCCTGGTACCAACTTCTGTATTAGTCAGGGTTCTCTAGAGTCACAGAACTTATGGATAGTCTCTAGATAATAAAGGAATTTATTGATGACTTACAGTCGGCAGCTCAATTCCCAACAATCGTTCAGTCACAGCTGTGAATGGAAGTCCAAGGATCTAGCAGTTACTCAGTCTCACGCAGCAAGCAGGCGAAGGAGCAGGAGCAAGAGCTAGACTCCCTTCTTCCAATGTCCTTATATTGTCTCCAGCAAAAGGTGTAGCCCAGATTAAAGGTGTGTTCCACCACACCTTTAATCCCAGATGAAAGGCATAGCCCAGATTAAAGGTGTGTTCCTTAACTCGGAGATTCAATCTTCTGGAATCCATAGCCACTATGGCTCAAGATCTTCAAACCAAGATCCAGATAAGGATCTCCAAGCCTCCAGATAAGGGTCACTGGTGAGCCTTCCAATTCCGGATTGTAGTTCATTCCAAATATTGTCAAGTTGACAACCAGGAATAGCCACTACAGGTACAGACTAACATCTCTCTCCAAGTATTTTCTCTTTGTGCTTGCTAGAATTCATGGATTCTGGTGGAGAGCTAACCTTGCTGGCCAAAGCACTCCCATAATTCCCTACTCCTTTGGAGCGCTGGTTGCTGGCTCTAAGGTCCCGCATGAAAAGTCTCCCTACACCTAGCCCTGCTTTCCTGTGCTGATCCTTCCAGTCTCCTTAATTTAAACATTGATTTCCTAAGCAGAGCAAGGAAAAGACCTTTGAATTTGTCGCCCTTTTGTGCAAACTTCTAAGAGCAGCATAGCTACACAACAGAGAGACAGGCTATCGGGGTCTCCAGAGACAGTATCCATGGTCTGTCAATGAAGGGGGCCCAGCAACCACCTCCCACAGAGGAGAGGGACTGCTGATGTTGACTGTCTGATTTGGGAGTAGACCAAGTCTCGAGTGCTTGTGTAAGGATGGAGGAGCCAATGTGGATGTGTATCTTTGGCATGGACACACCCACACAGCCATGTTAAGACCCTCAGGGCCTGGCTCAGACCCATGGAGTGGCAAAGCCTTCCTCAGGTGAGGCTCGAAGGGATGGTAAAGCTATCCTCCGGTCCTCCGTCCTCAGGTCCTTCGGTCCAAAGGTGAATGTTGACAGCGTGTAAAGAAACTATCGGTCACAGGTTCTTCCTCCTGGGTGACTGCAAGCTGGGATTGCTCCCCACCAGGGACCTCCTACTAAGATTAGCTAAACCTGCCTTCTCGTTCAGCTCTATGCTACAAACCTACCTCCTTCCTTATTCAGTTGTATCCAATAAAGCTGCCTCCTCTATTCATGTGCACAAAATAAACGAGGCTTCCAGATTGTAGCTGGTGCCCTCTCTCAGAGAAATACAGCCCACCACCTGTCCCCAGCTTTTCTGTACGTGTGTCTGTCCTTCCTTCATTCCCTCAGGACCCCAGTTCCATCAATTCCTGAAGCCGTGCAGTTCTCAACAGCCTGACTGTTCTTGAGTCTACAAGTCTGACAGCTCCCTTTCAGCCATGTGCCCTGGAAGCCTGAGGACAATGTGGCCAGGGCAGCGGGCAGGATGAGGAGCTGGGGGCGTTTGGGGGGTCACGTCTACCGCCAATCCTGGGCTCATAGATCCCTCCTCCCACCTTCTGTCCAGTATTGCCACCATCTTCATCCTTTGTTCTGTCTCTTTCCTCTCAGATGATATTGTCTTTTCTATGCCAGGGTGATCTCAGCCAATCCTTCTGTAACATCGGCTTCCAAGTCTGCCACACCCTCACCTCAATACATAAATACAAAGAAAAAAAAAAAGGAAAAGGATTGCCTTCTATGCTAGATCCTAAGGGCTGATGGCCCAGGTAGGAGAGCGCTCCCAGCAGAGAGCACAGGATGCCCCGACACTCAGAAATAAGGCAGTGCCTATGGTGTCTATGCCTCAAGGAGAAGCAGGAGGATTGAAGGGAGACGAATTTTCATGTAAATTGCCCAGATGGGCCTATGCTTGTCCCTGTGCACCATAAAATCACTCCGTTTTCTATTTTGTGCCAATTACCAGATCAGGCTCATGTCTGTGTTCCAGAGTCACGACTCCTCTGACAGTTACTCCATTTGAACTTAAATAGCAATTTCAAGTTAATTTGAAAATTGATTAGGTCAGGCATTTTCACAGACGTGATTTTTGCCTTTTGGGAATATGGGAGTTGGGGGAGGGGGGAGGGTCAAAGATCCTTGTATATTTTATGGATTAGGATGTATTTGTGAAAACAGGCTTTCCAGTCAGTTAACATCACCCACTGGAGGAGTCTAACGGTGACCACTGTCAAAGAGCAGGGTTTATAGGAGACACCGCTAGAGACTTTTCTTCCAGCATTTGAGTGTGAGAGGGTCAGGCTGATTGCGCTGCAGATGCTCAGCCACTCCAGGACACAGACATATCTGTTGCAGATGATCACTGCTGATTGCCCGGCTAAATCAATTAGAGTCGCTGACAGTAATTTTCACATCCTCCAGATGAAGGACACAGCGAGGGATGGCGCCGAGGGACTTCTCTTTCCTACCCGAATGTCAAAGTCTAGAGGTCGTCAGTATTAGATTCTCCGCAGCTCCAGCAGCTTCCCAGATGCTCGAAGGCCATGCTCACTTGCCTGCAGGTCTGCATGTTACCCGGCATGCCAAAGCAGCTACCACTTGCCTCAAAGTTCTCCCTCCCTCAGACATCATTGCCTTGGTCCTTGCTGATGAAGCAGAGGTCTGGGATTCTTTATCTCCATTGGTCCCGCCTACGGGCACCCGTCCAAGAATCATGCACTCCGCTCCAGGCAGCAGCCCTTGCCAAGGCTAAACATCAGGATCACCAGAGGGGCTTTTAAAGAAATGACTTCAGGCTCTCCCAGAGAAGCCGAGTCAGCACATCTGGGGACAGGGTGGGGTGTTTTAAGAATCCAGAGGGCTTCTCAAAGGTGATTTGAGGGTTACAAGGATTGAGGAGCCACTGTCCTAAAAATGTCATCGCCTTGGTTACATCCCCAACACCTCCATTCAATGCCTGTGTTTGAGTCTACCTCTAACCCTCATGGCCTTGACAAAGCATCCATTTTAGTGCCTAGTGCTCTTAGGAATTTTGCTGGACTAGCCAATGTTCCCTAGAATGAACCAGAAGAATGAATGTCATATATGAAGTAAAATTTATTAGCTTGGCCTACATGATGGGAACTAGAGAGTTAGCCAAAGTCTGACTCTATGTTGGAAGGACTGTTCGGTCCATGAAGCTGGACTCAATCTGGGGCTGAAGGCCTGGAGCGTCTCTAGAAAGCCACTGGTCCTCAGTCCATGTTGACCGTAGGCTGCTATGCTACTGAAAATGGGGGAGGGGTGGGCATCCCATGTGACTGTATACATTTGGCTTTCCTTGGGTCCAAAGTTGGAAGTAGGAACAAAAGGCTACCATGGATCAAGTCCCAGCTCTTTGGAGCAGTTGGCCAAACTGGGATTTGAACTCGTGACCTTTGGAAGAGCAGTCGGTGCTGTTAACCGCTGAGCTATCTCTTCAGCCCCAAAGTAAATAAACTCTTTTTTTTTGTTTGTTTTTGTTTGTTTGTTTGTTTGTTTGAGACAGGGTTTCTCTGTGTAGCCCTGGCTGTCCTGGAACTCACTCTGTAGACCAGGCTGGCCTTGAACTCAGAAATCTGCCTGCTTCTGCCTCCCAAGTGCTGGGATTAAAGGCATGCACCACCACTGCCTGTTATATATTTAAGTTAGTGCATGTTGTAGAAATCAGAGGAAAATTTGTGCCAGGTAGTTGTCTCCTTCAACCATGTGAGTCTTGGGGATTGAACCTGCGTCCTCAGGCTTGGCATCAGGCACCTTTATCCACAGAGCCATCTTGTTGGCTCTGCTCTCTCCTCTTTACTTCTTTTTGATTATTTTGAGGCGGGTGTCAGTGAGTTTCTCAGGCTGATTTTTGAACTGTTTCTGCAGCCCAGGCATGTCTTGACCTGGCCATTTTTCCCTCAGTCTCTGGTGCTATCAGGCCTGGCTTATTCCAGTGGCTCTTTACTTGGCCCCAAAATAAAGTCCAGATTGATGGGGACTCCCCCAAATCTTGCCAAATTCTCCTATCAAGACCCTGTGTCTCAGAAAAATGGAGCCAGCTCCCTATTCCTAGTTTACGCTGATTTTCTGATAACCTTTGATTCTGAACTTGGGGCGCTTTCTATGCCCTTGTCTGGATGGGTGGGCAAATGTCACTCTTTACAACCAGAGTTGATGAGTGAAGATGCACACTGTACGGAGTCCGTCTGGACCTTGTAGCTTTCAGCTACAGGATGCTATGTAGTCGTATCATCATCTGTAGGCCAGATTAATAATTCTTACAAGGTCAGTTGGAGAATTTCAAGAGAAAAACACTCATTAAAACATTCCCAGTTGCATGGTGGCAGCGCACGCCTTTAATCCCAGCACTTGGGAGGCAGAGGCAGGCGGATATCTGAGTTCGAGGCCAGCCTGGTCTACAGAGTTCCAGGACAGCCAGAGCTATACAGAGAAACCCTGTCTCAAAAACAAACAAACAAACAAACAAAAAACCCAAAAAACAAAACAAACAAACAAATAAACAAACAATCCCAGCCTATCATCTTCTTTCTGGACATGGGTGGGTAGACAGACATTTACCCCGTGTGAATTCATTGCTATGGTGCCTGTGTACTCATCAATGTTGATGCTTATTAAAATTTAGAAACAGCCAGGTATGGTGGTTCCTGCCTGTAATCCCAGCACTTTGGAGACTGAGGCAGGAGAATCATTAAGAGTGTAAGGTCAGGGGCTGGAGAGATGGCTCAGCTGTTAAGATCTCTTCCGAAGGTCCTGAGTTCAACTCCCAGCCACCTCATGATGACTCACAACCATCTGTAATGAGATCTGATGCCCTCTTCTAGTGTGTCTGAAGACAGCTACAGTGTACTTAGATATAATAATCTTTGGGTCAGAGTGAGTGGGACTGGAGAGAGCAGAGGTCCTGAATTCAATTCCTAGCAACCACATGATGGCTCATAACCATCTGTATAGCTACAGTGTACTCATATACATAAGATAAATAACTAAATCAAAAAAAAAAAAAAACCCAAGAGTGTGAGCTCAGGTTGAGCTATCTCTATTGAGTTCCAGGTTAGCCTCAGGCTGTGGTTCTGACTCTTTTGTACAGTTTCTCAAGTTATGGTGATCCCCAACCATAAAACGATTTCAATGCTACTTCATAACTGTAATTTTGCTTCTGTTATGATTGCATTGTAAATTTTTGATAAGCAACCCCTGTGGGGGATGTGACCCACAGGTTTGAGAACCACTGGCCAAAGGCCTTAGCATGAGACCCTTAAGACATTGTAGGGCTTCACATATCGGAAAGGATTTTTCCAAGAGTGATTGGAATTGCTGGTTTCTTTGAAGGAAAGGATTAGTTTTGTCTGCTTGACACAGCCCAGAGTCAGCCAGGAAGAGCCTCAGTTGTGAGGGTCAGCTTGGCCTATGAGCATGCTTTCGGGGGTTATTTTGATTGCCTAAATTGATGCGGGATGACCCAGTCTGAAAGTGGGCGGCACCATTCCCTGGTGTGGGACCTTGCACTGCAGAAGAGTAGGAAAGCTTGCTACACAGTAAGCATGCATCATGCATTCACTTCTCCTCTTGATGTGGGCATGATGCGTTCTATCATCTGGTCTTCCAAGCTGTAGACCGGGCTGTAACCGCACTCTAAAATAAACACCATCTACCTTAGTTGCTTTTTCTATATATATATTTTGCAACAAAAATAAAATTAGAACAAGTATAGATTGAATTGTCCTCCAGTAGGAAATACTGACATCTTGAGTCTCTTCACCTTGTTTGAAAGTAGGGGCTTTGTAGACAGCATCAGATCATGAGGTCAGTAAGACAGGTTCGAATCCCAGATGATGAGTGTCTTTATTTGAAGAGAGGAGACACATAACCAAGGAGATGGCCATGTAAATAACGGGTACAGGAGGGGAGGCAGAGAACAGAGCCATGTAGCTGCCAGCCAAGAGATGGAAGGAGAGGGAGCCCAACCCGGGTGACCCCTCATATCAGATTTCCAGACATAAGAACCGTGGGAACTCCAGGACTGACAGAGAAATTCTGTTGTTTCAGTCAGTAGAGCACTGTCCCAGCAGCCCCAGGCCATGGTCTCTACCCAGCCTCTGAGTTATCATTAGTTGGATGGCAGCAGCAAAGGCATGCTTGTCTTACAACTTCCTCTGGAGACACACGTGCAGACACACACACACACACACACACACACACACACACTTCAATTATTGGCCCTTTGCCACTTTCTGCTTGGTGACAAGCTACATCGCAGATACTTCTGGCCTCCTCAGAAACACCCCCTGACACTGAGCCTCTGCACACCGTGCTCTGCTTTTCTCTTTTTACTGGTCCCGCCTTCCATGCCCAGGTGGCCCGAGTTCAGAGCCTGAGAGCTCTGTGAGACTCAGGGTCTAGACCGGGGACTCTGATAACCCTCCAAGCTCGCATCCCCATCAGAGATCCCTCAGGTTAGGGCTTTCCAGCCAGCAAGGATAGAAAAAACTTTCTGAATGACTAGGCTTGATGCTGAGCTCATTAGAGTGTGGATGTTCGGGGTCTTTTGTTACAGCAGCCAAAGAGGACTAGCAAAAGCCTTTGGCCTAAGCATGTCTGTGAGAAGGGAATGGTAGGCTTGACCATCTCCAAGCCCACCCCAGGACCTGCACATCTTTGGTACCTTCTCAGCTTGTGTTAGAGGGGTGTCATGATTTTTTACAGTGGAAGGATTGTCAAAGTCCTGTTTGTAATGAAGGCCTTGGCACAGGGGTTCAGTTAAAGCAGCTCTGTGAGGGCATACCAAAGGACCATGTGCAGCCATTAAAGTGTTGTTAGTGAGGGCCTTGGAAGATGGCTCAGTTGATAAAGGCCTTTCCCTCACAAACATGAGGACGGGAGTTCAGCTCATCAATGCGCCCATGTGAGAAACCACGTGTGATGGTGGGTACCTGTAATCTAGCACTGGGGAGGAGCAGACAAGGATCCTTAGGGTCTGCTGGCCAACGAAGCTGGTTACTTTGGTGAGTTCTAGGCCTAATGAGAGAACTTGTCTCAAAAGATAAGAGGGATTTGGCCAAACAACTGGGTAGGCCGGCCTATTCTATATGGAGGGTTCCAAGGCAAGCCAGAGCTACATAGTGAGTCCATCTCAAAAAATAAAAAGTCGAGTTTACAGAAGACACCCAATGTTGACCTCTGGCTTCTGCATACATGTACACTCAAACGTGTGCACTCACACATGAACACATATATGCATGCACACAATAAATAATGTCACAGAAATGCAACCATTGATGTGAGGTGTTATATTCAAGTAGATTGCTACGTGCATATAAATACATCATGGTGTGATCTTATCAAGACATACAGATGCTCGTTTTGTGTATATTACAGAAAGGTCTAAAAGGAAATGTTAATGGTGGCTTTTCTTACTTAAAAGAATGAGTTTTTCTGGCCATTTGCTTCCCTTTCTAGGTTCTCCATAGTTAATATATAATTTATAGTAATAATGAAAAGTACTGTGATTTTTTAAAAGATTACGCATGTATGTATGTATGTATGTATGTATGTACATTGGTGTTTTGCCTGCGTGTATGTCTGTGTGAGGAGGCCGGATCCACCAAGACTGGAGTTACAGACAGTTGTAAGCTGCCATGTAGGTGCTGGGAATTAAACCAGGGTCCTCTGAAAGAGCATCTGATGCTCTTCTCTGACAGCCCTGGAAATATACTTGTAACAGTAAGAAAATGTAAAGCAAGATCTTCCATTTGGAGGAAAGAATGCACCTAAGAACTGTCTGAAGTTGCACAAGGGGCTATTGTTTGTCTCTTGCAGGATGGGTTTAGAGAGACTGACTGCTTCAGCCACAGGAGGGTCTGGCTCCTGGGACAAAAAGGGATACGGGGGTGGGGGGCTGGAGTAAAGTGATCTAGAAAATGGGAATGGTAGTGGGACACCTGCAGGACATTTCGGAGTCCTCTGCACAGAGAGTCTTCTTCATCCAGTTCACATCAGATAAAATACCTTTCATCCTACTTGACCATGGAGCTAGGGACACATGTGGTCCAGTACAGACACTGAGGCATTTGACAATACTATTTGACAAAAGACAGTTCAACCGAGGAAGGAACAAAACTACCTGGACATGTCCCGAGGGCATCAGTTTTCAGTTTATATATTGTTGAGGAGACTAGGTGCTTTAAGTGGATATGAGTGAATTGGAGCCACACACTCAAATGAACATGAACAAATAAGACTGCCGGTGTCCTCTGACAGTATGCGCCAGTATGGACAAGGGGCAGAGGGTACAGGTTGTTTTGGTAGGGATCCATGTTTGAGTACTGGTAGTGATGGGGTAGGAGTTAGGGTTGGGGTAGAAGTAGGGGTAGGTTTATTTGTAGGTGTAGGGGGAGGGGTAAGGTAAGGGATAAATGTAAGGTTAAGGGTAAGGGGGTGTTTGAATTCAGGAAGTTGTAGCAGTGTTAAAGGGCTCCTGGGTGAAGTGGCAGTCAACCATTACATGAGACTGCAGAAGAGGACAGGCAGTGCCCAGTGGATATGATTTCACCTAGCGTTTGACTAAGACTTCTGTCTGAATGCTGGAGGGCAGTAGAGAAGCCTGATAGGTGTGAGGGTATAGTTCAGTGGTACAGCACTTGCCTCGTATGTGTAAGGTCCTGGGTTCGATTCACACATGTGCACATGCACATACACAGAGGGAGAGGGAGAAGGAGAAGGAGAGGGAGAAGGAGAGGGAGATGGAGAAAGAAAAGAGGGAAGAGAGGAAAAGAGGGAGAAAGGAAAAGAGGGAGAGAGGGAAAGAGGGAGAGAGAATAAATCTCATGCTCACTGCCATTTCCCATGATGCAAGTGTTCACCTCAGCACGCAGGAGGGCCTCCCAGATCACCCTTTGCAAACTGCTGCTTCCTTATCAGGGGACTTACCCAGTTTCCTCTTTCTTGCTCAAACTGAGCATAGGGTTAAATACAGAACTCCTAAACTGGCCATGGAGGCACAAGTCTGCAGTCCTAGTTCTTTTGAGGTAGAGGCAGCGGATCAGGAGTGCAGGGCCTCCTCAGTTATGTGGTGGCTACACAAACCCTGTCTCCAGAAAGAGAAAAAGAAAAATTAACCGTTGAAAATGCATGTATTTGGATCCCTCTCCACACCTCTTCTTTTGCCCTTTAGGGCTCAAGCACACACACACACACACACACACACACACACACACACACATACACACACACACACACACAGAGGCAGGGGCTGGATGCCATCTCTCACCCTGTACAGGACACAGGGGGGCCCTTTCCTGAAGGAATGCAAGGGGACATCCTGCCCTGATAGAAAACTCCTGTATTTTACTTCCTGTCCTATGGCCGAGAGCCCTGTTCCTAGCTAGAGTCCTGGCCTTTGTTGCCTCCCTTCTTCCTGTTGGCCCTTCCTCTCCTTGTTGTCCTTCCTGTCTCTACAGGGCAGGGGACATTGGGTGGGAGGACAGTCCTTTGCAAAGGAGATAGATACTTTTCTATGGCTCTGACTCCATCTCTCTCCTCACTCCATAGCAGCTGTCACCTGTGCATCTGGCCCCAGAGACCCCAACTGCCCTGCAGGGCTAGGCCAGTTCCTCTGTAGCCTGAGAGCAACAGGGTACACTCTTCTCTGCACTTTGCTTCCTCAAGCTCCTCCTCTGATGATCTCCATTTTCTAAACTGCAGGACATTCAGGGGAGGGGGAGGGGGGAGGGGGAGGGTAAGGGCAATTTGAGAAGGGCAGCAGTGGAGTGGAGGGAGAGAGAAGGGCAAGAACAAAGTATGTGTTAGAATGGGATGATGAAGTCCTCTTGGATGCTAACTATTCCACCACTAAAGCCCACACAGTGTGGTCATCTCTCTCAGGCAAGCTTGTCCACCTGGTTCCCTGGCTCTATAACAATCGGTTATCCTGAGGCACAGAAGTTTCTTTGTTTGCAACCTAGGCAATTCTGAGGCAGAGCCCTTGGCAACAGGTTGACATCCATTGCATATGGCAATTGCATATGGCACAAACTGGTCCTGATGTCTACCTCTGTCCCCTGGTCCAGTCTAAGCCCCCTTGATCTTATGGCCCTGCAGTTTCAACAATCTCTCTTTGTTTCCAGAGCGACTGGTTGGGTGAAGTCAGACTCCTTTGTCTGAAGTTTTATACCTAGCATGTCTGAGGAAATAAACCCTTGGGCATGTCTGTTCAGGCTTTCCTGGATCAGGTTGATTGGGGTGGACTCACCGTACATGTGGCTGGCACCATCCCCTGGGTAGAAGGTCTCAGACTAAACAATAAAGGAAAAAGCAAGTTGAGTACTAACTAGTACTCATTTCTACTTCCTGCAGATCCAGTGCAACCCAATTGTAATGGCTATTTCTGGTTGTCAACTTGACTATATCTTAAATGAACTACCACAATCCAGAATTGGAAGGCTCACCTGTGATCCAGATCTTGAGGCTGGGAGATACAAGTGTCTGAACTGGATCTTGGCATGGAGATCTTGAGGCATAGCGGCTATGAATCCCAGGAGACTAAGGCAAGGAGATCTCTGAGTTCAAGGTCATCTGGGACAAAGCAAGTCTCAGATCCAGGTACACAGCTTTAATTTGGGCCACACCTTCTGCTGGAGACCTACATAGGGACATTGGAAGAAGGAAGATTCTCTCTTCTCCTCCTGCTTGCCTTGTGGGACTGAGCAACTGCTACATCCTTGGACTTCCATTCACAGCTGATCATTGTTGGGGAGTTGGATTGTTAAGTCACCATAACAAATTCCCTTACTATATAGAGACGACCCATAAGTTCTGTGACTCTAGAGAACCCTGACTAATACACCAACTGTCTCATACTTCACTGCCTTCTTCCCCTCCATGATGGACGGTGCCATGGAAACAAGAGTCAAAATAAACCTCCCTTTCTGCCTTGGGTTGCTTTTGTCAGGTTATCTGTTATAATAACAAGATGATGAGCATCTATGTAGTAACAAGATGATGAGCATCTATGCACAGTGGCTGCCAAGACAGTTCCCATTCCTAGATTGAAGGACTCTAGTGCCTTTTAAGGACTGACCTTTTCCTATGCTGGCAAAACAATGGTCACAACAAGGCTGTTCAGATGCTGACTGTCTGTAAGGCCCTGGCCTGTAGGATGCTAGTAATGGAAAGTGGTACAATTTTGAGAAGACAGAGCTTAGTGGGACACCCTTGAGTCACTGGTGGCGTGTACCCCAGATGGGTTTTTGAGGTTCCTGGACTTCCTTTTTGTCTTTGTTCTCTGGCCCAAAGCAACCAGCTCAATGGTTTCTGGATTGGAATCATTGAAATGCTGAGCTTGAAACAAAGCAAAAAAACAGAACCCTTTCTTTCTGTAAATTCATTGTTTCAGGCATATTGTTATAGTTACAGAAAGTGGATGCACAGTAGGCCAAGAGCAGCACAGTGTTACTGACTGGTGTGCTAGCTCTGCTCGCTGAGCAACCTGCACCAAGTCTGGCTCTGCTACCTTGTAGACAAGTGACCTAATATCCCTGCAATCAGTTTTTGCATATTTTTAAAGAGGACAATGATGCTAATCTGTTTCTTAAGTGTTGTCATTAAGTGAGTTGCTGTGCCAGGTACATAATAGATGCTTAGTTAGTGATGGTCAGTTTTTTGTCAACCTGACATGAGTGAGGGCCATCTGGGAAGTGGGAACCTCACCTGAGAAATTGTCTCCATCAGATTGGCTAGTAGGCAAATCTGTGGAACATTCATTTTCTTGACTGATGTGGGAAGGCCGAGCCCACTGTGGGCGGTGCCACGCCTGGACAGATTGTCCTGGGTGGTATAAGAAAGCAGACTGAGAAAAGCCATGACAAGCAGGCCAGGAAGCAGTGTTCTTCCATGGTCTCTGCTTCAGTTCCTACTCCCAAATTTCTGCCCTGCTTGAGCTCCTGCCTTGTCTTTCCTCAGTGATGGACTGGGCTCTGAATGTGCAAGCCAAATAAACCCTTCCTCCCCAAGTTGCTTTGGGTTATAGTCTTTATTAAACAATCTTCAAAAAAATGTTTTTCCCTGGCAATGGATGTTCTGGATTGAGAGCTACATCTCTCCCTGTAGACCATCATGGCTGGGTCATATGGATGAAGATGAGATTCCACTTGGCCGGTCTTATCAGGAGTCCCTGAGGTACCATGTGTGGGTTGATCCCCTGTCTCTGGGATTTGGTATGCTGCAGGGAAACATCTGGAACATTCAGACCAGCTGGAGGTAGCTTTAGGTTTGGACGGTGGCCATTCTCACGAGGCATCCCAACTACAGCAATTCTGGCTTTCAACTTTGGCTCAGAAGCAAAGGGCGGTGGGAGGAGTTATCTGGGAGAAGGAAGATGCAGAGAATGAACAACCTCCCTTGTCATTTGGGAGTTTTCAGAGAGAAGGGCTTTAGTCTTAAACTCTCCCCTAGGGGCCCAGATGTTTCGCACAGCTCGTTATCAATCGGCAGTCACTGATTGATGGAGGTGATTGTGCACCACACAAGAGCAAGTGTGGCTTTGACTGCAGACACCCCAGTTAGCAGATAAGCACTGGAGATGCTGGATTGGCCCCATTTTCTGTATTTTGGGTTTAGCCAGACATGTCTTCCCTGAGAGAAGAATGAGCTTTGGGCAGCAGTGCTTTCATCTTGTAAATTCTGGGGGCTGGTGGTAAGAGATAGTTATGGACATCTTTGGGGGAACTCTATGGCTTCCAAAGCTGCTTTAGGTATGGTAGCTTCCCAACCACAGGCTTCCTCCTCATCCTTCCTGGTGTGAGTAGAAATGGCCAGTGTCAAAGTAGGAGCGGCAGCTAAGTCCTTTTCCCTGTGAAATCACATGGTTTTCTCTACTAGGTACATGGGTGAGTACTGGGGGGGGGGGGGTCCCAGCTGTTAAGAGACAGGGTCCAAGTTCTGATGTCAATACCATGTCAACAGGGGATGTGAACATTAAACAACCTTCCACTCTGGTCTGGAGGACCTGGGCCTCTTGTCTTCTCACTAGATCTCTCCCCTAAGGCATCGTTTTGAAGGGCAGGTCTAGAGAATGGCTGCCTGCAGAAGGCCCTGGTGACAGAGACTGACTCTGCTGACCTGAAAGGTAGTGGGGCCCTGAAGAAGGGATGGCTGTCTGGAAGTTTGTACTTCTTCCAGTGTCCTTGTTCTGGCTGACAATTCCTAATCAAGCCCAGCTGTGACTTCTTGTGGAAGTCTTTCCTGCTTATCAACGTCTGAGCTGGCTACATGGCCTGGTGGCCTTTGGGTCTCTTCACCACCCTGCCACTTCCTTGAACACACAATGCTCTAATTACCAGCTTCCTGCTGGTCTTTGGCTCCTTGAGCGTCACAAGGTAGGTCAGACAGTCTGAAAGGTTCACCTGACATCTATCTTAGCATGGTGCCTGGACCATGGCAATCTATTCTGTATATCAGTTTCATGGAAAAAAAAATAGCGGATGGATAAATACCTTGACTTTAGCTACGAGGGAGGCTGAGACAGGATGATGGTGAGTCCGAGGTCAGCCTATGCTGACTATAGCATATGCCACATAGTGAGGACTCTCATCTCAAAGAATGAGAAGCAGGGAGAGGAAGAAAGAAAGAAGGAAGCAAAGGTTAGAGAGAAAAGATGAAGTCTGGGACCCCGGGATCACTCAAATATAAGCCTAGCTCTTTCAGCCAAATATTGGGGAGGGAGAGCTTGGCTTTTCTCTCAATTTCTCCACTGATCTTTCTGTTTGACTTGGGGCAATTTTATATATGGTTTCTGCAGCCTCTTTCTTTCGTGTTTAAAATGAGGCTAATTATAGACTTGTGGTAAAGTTCAAATTAAATAAGGTGCCGTAAAGACTCTTGCCAAAATGAGCTATAAAAATGTTTACATTTAAAGCATAGAATTAAGGGAACTTAAAAATGATGGAAGCCACTCTGCACACACTGTTTCTATAATCATCCCTTCACACGATGGCTGCTGTCCAGATACACTGAATAGTGTCACTTCTCATTTCACATCTTCCCGGGAACATCATTTGGCTCTATTTGGAGCTAGGGTCAATGCAGAGTTGTCGATGTGGTGAGTTGAGCTGAGTGCTGTTAAGCTAGAATCAAGTGGTATGCTTAGGCAAGGGGAAAAAACTATCTGGAATGGAAAGGTTTAAGAAAAGAAGAGGTGGTGTCAAAGACCAACCAACATGAAGGACACGTGAAAAAAGCCATGAAGACAGCTGATACTTGATAGGCTAATTAAGAAACAAAATAAGGGGTTCAAGAGATGGCTCAGTGGTTAAGAGCACTGACTGTTATTCCAGGGGTCCTGAGTTCAATTCACAGCCACCACATGGTGGCTCACAACCATCTGTAATGGGACCTGATGCCCTCTACTGGTGTCTGAAGAGAGGGACAGTGTACTCATATAAATAAAATAAGTCTTTAAAAAGAAGTGGAGTTGAACAGAGGTACTCTGCATTGGTAGATAAAGCTGGTCACTGAAGCTCTAGGTAATTAGCTCGAGGTTATTACATGAGAATCCCAATGCCATGGGTAAGGTTGAGAAGCCTAAAGCTCCCAAACAACACAGGCAATCGCCACTGTGTTGGTTGCCCACCAGAACAAGATAGTAAGACTCTATTGCTGAGAATGGCACATGCCTTGATCACAGGACACAGACCAAACTGGAACTAAGCTGGAAGCTTCCTTCCCACAAGCCAGTCTTCCTAGTGCCTGAGGGTACTGTGTAAGGTAGCTGAGGGAGAATTGTCAATAATAATCTTACTCAGCTGTGGACTCTGTGTGCTACAATATTAATACTACAGGATGTGCAATGGAGGCAAGTCTGTTATTGGGTTAACCAACCAAATTCTTACTGTAGTTGACATCTGCTACTCTAGGAGGAGTTTACATCTATATTGTAAACGTAATCAGAAGTCTGTAATGGGGGAGGTCACAAGTCCCAGTGGACAAACTATTGATGTTGTTTTGTTAAGTGGACACGATACGCCTATCAAATTGCCTTCCAGGTTCTTGGTGAGATACAGTATTCAATAGAAGGTAGACAGTATTCAAGATGAGCAAGACACAGAGGGAGGAAGATGGCTGGTGCAGAGAAGAGCAGTGTCAGCTCATGAAGGTGATTTACAGCATACAGAGAGCTTCACATGTCACAAGTACAGTTAACCCTTCTGCCCCTTTCCCTTTCTTTTTGTGGAGCTGGGTTGAACATTGGTTACTTTTCTGTTGCTGTGATAAAACACCACGACCCACAGAGACTTAATAGAAGAGTTTATTTGGGCTTATGATTGCAGAGAGAGTGTTCATCGTGACAAGGGAGGCACGGCAGCAGGCAGCCAGAGTGGAATGACCCCTTCTTCAAGAACACCCAGAAAATAAGGAGTGAACTGGAAGTGGGGTAAAGTTGTGAACTCTCAAAGTTCGCCCCTAGTGATAGGCTTCCCCCAGCAAGGCTGCACCTTTTTTTTTTGTTGTTGTTGTTTTGTTTTTTGTTTTTGTTTTGTTTTTGTTTTTTGAAACAGGGTTTCTCTGTATAGCCCAGGCTATCCTGGAACTCACTTTGTAGACCAGGCTGGCCTCAAACTCAGAAATCCGCCTGCCTCTGCCAACCAAGTGCTGGGATTAAAGGCGTGCGGTGCCACTGCCCGGCAAGGCTGCACCTTTTGAAGACTCCGCTGCTTCCCTAAATAGACAGGAGACCAAGGGCGGAACCCAGGCAGCTCTCTATCCTAGACAAGCACTTCTGAGCTCTAGCCCCAGTCGTTGGTTTTGTGGGATAGCTATGCAGCCCAGGATGGCCTGGGCCTGCTTTTCTCTACTCAGTACTGGGATTACAGTAGTACATAAGTCTACAGGTATTTCAATGTCCTTTTTATCAATTCCCTAACGGTCTGTGTGAATAATCAATAAAAAAACCAAACCAAACCAAATAAACCCAGGCTTAGTATGTGGCACATTTAGCTGTGAGCTGTCAATCTTTAGCTCATAATTCTTATGCCACATGGATCTAGGCTACAAACCTGCTTCCTTGTCTCTCTTGGTGGAATTTGTAGAGCCTCTCCTCTTCTAGCCAATGCTGTGAGATTTCAGTGTGGCCTTTAAGCTCTCGGGCCACTTTAAAAAAGGACAAGGGGCCTGGAAGAGCCGAGTGGGGGTTGAGAGGAGGAAGGGCCTGCCTTTGGGCCCTATATATTGCATCATCTCAAGACCCTTCCACGTCTGGCTTCCTTGACCAGAAGAGTGTGGGAGAGAGAGGGCGAGGAATGGAGTGGGGCAACCCAGTTGACGGTTGGTCCACAGCCAAGCTTATAGGAGTGAAGACACCAGGTTTTCACTAAAATAGTGCTTGGGGTACTTCTGTTCCGACTCCCAGAGAAGACTGTGGGCCGTTTCCTCCTTCCACTTTCTGAAAGAATAGAGACTATTTCTGAGTGCTTTGCTGGAGCATCTTGTGTGTGGTTACTGCTATGTCTCTGGGGCCGCCCTCTCTCTGACTGCATGTAGTTTGGATTCTTCTTTGCCAGGAAGGAAGAGAAAGAGGAAGAGGAAGAGGAAGAGGAAGAGGCCTGAGAACCAGGTCAGTGACTTGCCAAGTTGCCTCAGGCTAATTCTTTTAATTAGGTGAGAGTGGAGCCAGGAATGTGGAGAGAGTTCAGGAAGCCTGTGGATGATTTCTCTGTGGGTTCTTTGTGCAGGGAACCCTGTGGCTCTCCAAGCTTTACATCTGTGCTTTTCACCAACCTGGTCAAAATAGTCAGGAAAGAAAAGGTTTTGATCTCGAGCAGGCTTTGTTCTTGTTAATTCGTACACAATATGGCAAACAGTTATTTATATGTCATTTGCACTGTGCTGTCTTCCAAGAATCCCCAGAGACAGTACAAGATTCAACATACATAGGGTAAATGCAAATCCTTCACCATGTTATATGACAGACTAAAGCATCAAGGGAGTTTGAGATGGGGAGCGGGGTCCTGAACGCAATTCCCTTTGGCTATTGTGGAACAGCTGCAGCCATGTGCAGCTGCTTTCATATATAACTTAAATGACAGATATGAGTCATCTTATAGTTCTAGCAGATGAGAGTCTGACAGCGTGGTGTCAGCAGGGGTGGCTCCTTTTCGAAGATCTGAGAGAAGGGTCGGATTCTTGCTCTCTCCTAGGATTCTACATGACTGTCACCTTGTATTGTTTCAACTCCTTTGTATGCATGCCTATAGTTAAATTGCCCTTTTCTATCAGGATGCCAGCTAGCCTTATTGGATTGGGGGTGGGGGTGGGGGTGGGAGTGGGAGTGGGGCAGCATCCAGATGACCTCATCTTGATTCAACAGCCATGTACAGACATCACAGATTTAGGGCACCCTACAAAATGCAGGCTGTAGGGGTGGACTAGGCAATCACATCATAATTGAGGGTAGAAGCAATTTTAGGTGGGCTTTAATTGAACATGGCTAGAGCTTTTATAAGAAAAGATAGCTATGCAGGGGTGGGGGAGCGGGAATGAGCAACGATGCAAAGGTTGGAATGATGGCCATAAGCCAAAAAGTGCTGGGTCACCAGAAGCTGAAAGACAAAAAGGACTCTCCTTTGGGGGTTCAGAGGAAGCATAGGTCTGGCTTGTCTCTCTGTGTGAGAGACCGTGTTCCCGTTGCTGCTGTCACACACACAGCCTGTGGTGCTTTCTTACAGCAGCCTTCAGAAACAAACACAGTCTTGCTCCCTGTGTGAAAACCAAGAGCATCCTTATTGTGTAGACTCTCAGTTTCCTGCTCCCTCCTCTGATGAGTCCAACTTCTTCCACCCCAACTTGTCTAAGCCCACACAGTTCTTCCAATGCCTCCCCAGTCTGAGACTTGGAAAGGGTGATTTATTGGCATTCAAGGTTAAGTCTTCCTGAACATTCTCAGGTAGTCTTTCTCCCTCTCAGTCCACCCTTCTTCAAGCGTATCCCTGGTGTTTTAGCTTCGTAGCCTCTTCCATGGCACCTGGCCTGGTTTGGTTTCCTTGTCAACTTGATACAAGCTGGAGTCATCTGGGGAGAGAGAATTTCAAACAGAGAAGTTGCCTATCTCAGTTTGGTTTGTAGGTGAGTCTGTAGGGGGATTTTCTTAGTTAATGATTCATATGGGAGCACCCAGTCTATCGTAGGTGGTTCTGTCCACAGGCAGATGGTCCTGGGCTGTGTAAGAAAGCAAGCTGAGTGGGCCACAGAGAGCAAGCCAGTAAGGAACATTCTCCACGGTGTCAGCTTCAGTTCCTGCCTTGAGTTCCTGCCCTGACTTCCCTGCTTGGTGGACTGTGATCATGAGTGTAAGCCAAGTGAACCCTTTCTTCCCCAAGTAGCTTTTTGGTCATGGTGCTTATCACAGTAATAGAAAACAAACTAGGGCCAGCCTCACCCAATATTCCCAGTTGTCAAGCGCACGAGTCAGCATCCGGTGACCAAACCCAGTATGTATTTTCCATACCTCTCCTCTTGTCCTTGTTTTCTTCTTCAGGCTGGTCTCCTTTGACAGCTTTGCCTGCTCTTGGTTTCTGAAACACTCCTAGATCTTCTGTTTCCTTTGTGGACTCTTATACAGCTACCAACTCTTATGTCGGTGTTGTTTGGGATTTTAGCCCTTTTTCTTGTTAGGACAATCTCAGTGACACCCTTAGTCTGTATGTGCTCTGTCAGGAGGACAGTGATGTCTCTATAGATGGCAGAGATCTCATCCACGCCTCTGTTATTTTGCTTCCAAGTATTTCTAGGCTTGTGATAAAAGTATCTGCCTCTCTTCCTTCACAGCTTTCTCCTCTGCGTGAGTCTACAATCTCCCTCTCATCTCTTGTATGGACATATAGTTAATGCAGAGTGGCTTCATATCAAGATCCTTAACTTGGTTGGCTCTCTGGAGATCTTTTTCCACATAAAGCTACATTCATCTGATTCTGGGTAGATTCTTTTGAGGGACCAATACTCAATCCATTCTCAGCACTCCACCAATCAAGTGTCCCTTGGGGACCCTCTACTGCAATCTGACATCCTCTGCCCTTGTCACTTATTAGATGGCTTGTCCTAAATGTTGCCTTCTTGGCCCATCTGCTCTCCCCTAGTTCATCCCCTGGGGCAGCATCAAAAGTGATCTTTCCACAATGTGAAACTGACCCCATCACTCTGCCATTAAATAAAAAATAAAAAAAGCATGTTTCTGAAGAGCTGGTCTGCAGCAGATCTGTAATGTTGAATATTTCATGAACTACATAGATAGCAATGGAAAGTCCCCTAGCTTTAAACTGCAGAGAATGTGCTCCAGTTTCTAAAGTGGGGCAATTATAATGCATTTATCTGAGCCATGTCTGTTGTGTGTGCCCCCAGACTCAGATCTCCCAACTAGTGAATCAGGGCTCCAGGCTCAAACTAGCTTTGCCTAACTCAGTGTTTTTTAACCTTCCTAATGCTGTGACCAGTTGATACATACAGTTCCTCATGATGTGATGACCATAAAGTTGTTTCTCATTGCTACTTACTAACTGTAATTTTGCTACTGTTTTGAACTGTAATATAAATATCTGATATGCAGAATATCTGACATGCGACCCCTGTGAAAGGGGTTGTGATGCACAGGTTGAGGGCTGCTGCTCTAACTGGATGCAAGTTAAATATGCACACTTGCTAAATAAAAGTGAAGTTGGAAACTCCCCAATCCCTTTGAAGAAACAAGTCTCCAAATGTTAGATACTGTCAACCAGTTGCCTTAGACCCCAGTATAAGATGGTATTTTAATGTTCTCCACACTTTGTCTCCAGTGACTTCAGTACTCCCAGTATGCACAAGCTAACACAAGAGCAAGAAGTGGTCATTCTGGGTCCACCCTAATTCACTCTAGATGATACATGCTTTAACAGTGTGCCTTTACAAAGTCAAATCAGAAGGACCAATACTTAGGGAAGGTAAGTCAATGACCCTTATCAAGTGAACCATTTAGTATCACCTATTGGAAACAAGTAAATTTCACCAAAATCTCTAAGCAGACCAAACTCCCAAGTACCCATGAACCTTTCCCATTGGAAAGAAAACTATTTTATTTATTTAGAGAAAGGATCTCACACCACCTAGGCTGAGCTCAAGGCTCACCTTGAACTCAAGATACTCCCTTTCCATCTTTGGGTTGCTGGGATTATATGTGCCCCACCATACTCCGTTTATTTAATGCTGAGGGCTGAGCCCAGGCACAGTGCATGTCCAGCAAATACTGCCCGAACTGAACTATATTCCTGAGATGGATAGGTAGCTGAGTGGTAAAGCATTGCCAGGAATGCACTTGGCTTGACACTAGGTCTTGAAAAACCAACATCAAAACCCCCAAACAGTTATCACCAGGTTGATTGATTATTTCTCATCAGGTTTGCCTAAGACAGCTCAGCCAAACCTGTGGCATGATGTCCCCTAACTCCCAAGCCCTAGGATGGGTCCTCCACAATTGCTATGGCAGCTTGACTTCTATTATAATTTTAAGTATCTTGAGACAGCAAATGACAGGAACAAAGCTCAAGTCTAACAATAGTGTGTATTGGCTCAGGAACTGAGAAGCTTTGGAAATGGTTTGGTTTAGTCTTGACTGAATCCAGTGGCTTAAAGAAACGTCCTGTAGCATGGCTGCTTTCTCCATCTTTCACTTTCCTTTGTCTTATGCTGGCTCCTAGCTCTGGAAGCCTCTTACCAGGTGGTACTTGGTGAATGCAGGCTTGATTCCCACTAAGGCAGCAGCCTCAGAGATAAAACACCTGTCCTTCCTCTCCACAGGGAGGGTTCCAGGCCTTTCCAGGATGCCCAGATCTGCAGGCACACAAGTCCCTATGTCAAGGGCATTGTCTATACACATAATCTGTGATATTCTCTCCAGTTCTTTAGAATGTGCGAAGGCCATGGGCATCCTTGTTCTGCCGTATTGTTCAAGAATGATGGCAAAGTGTGCATGGCAGGCCAGGTCCATCATTTCCCTGAGTCTTTCTGATTCGTGGTTGTTTGGATCTCTGGTTGTGCAGCTTGCAGATATGGCGTGTTTGCCGCCCTTCATTCTCTAAGCCCTGCTACCACCAAAGTTTTAAGATTGGCTTATACTCTGCCGGTTTGTGTGACATTTCTTCCCTTAACATAATACTAGTGCCTGGCAGTCCCAGCTCCCTTTTGGATCAAGGGATGAGTTTGCCTTACCGGAGTCACTCGAGGGTAGAAACGTGGTTTCTCAAAGGTATAGTATGGTAGAAGAAGAGTATTGAATGCTGGGCAGGCAGAGTCTGAATGGGTAATAAGCAGAAAAGAAGCAGAAAAGCACTGTCTGTAATTTCACTATAGTAGTCCAAAGGGAAGAAATTCACCGATGCAAAAATAAGATCTGTGCATAAGTAAATATGTGCACATACAATTTTATATGCACATGTTTCTCTTTTTTCTTTTCACAGAGAAATCAGGTAAGAGAATCAGGATGTTCTAAGTCCTGATTTCAGAGTCATAATCACAGGCTAAGGCAACCCTAAGCAGTAAGCTCTAATCCACCTTCCCAAAAGAAGAACACGTAAAGATTGTCCCATATAATGTTTAATTTGCTTTTGGTTGGAGGTAGAGCTTCTGGACCTTGTCAGGTACTTATCATTCTAAATGAGGTTTGAGATGAGGCCCCAGCTAGCCTTGAACTTGCATTCTGCCTGCCTCAGCCTCCAGAGTGCTGGGGTTACAGGCATAAACTGCCATACTGGCTTCCCAGCGAGATCATGGATGGGTAGTCGGGCTTGCTTGTGATGTATAGGCGCCATCATGGTTTAGGATTGGTGGGGTTCTCATGTGCATATCCACCTCTTCTTGCATGATTTCATCAGGCCTGAACTTTTGAAGACCTCTCTTAAGAGTTGCAGTCTACTGGGTGTGGTGGCGCACACCTTTAATCCCAGCACTTGGGACGCAGAGGCAGGTGGATTTCTGAGTTCGAGGCCAGCCTGGTCTACAAAGTGAGTCCCAGGACAGCCAGGGCTATACAGAGAAACCCTGTCTCAGGAAAAAAAAAAAAAAAAAAAAAAAAAAAAGAGTTGCAGTCTGGCAGCTTGGCAGAGCAAACTATCGACGCTTCTAGGTTTGTTTTCTTCTGCACTAGAAAGCAGCAGCTACCCAGCCCTGATCTAATGAGCATGATTTGTCTGTTTCAAAGCTTAGAAATGTGTTCTTTGGGGGCGGGGGCAGGAGAGATGTCTCAGCAGTTAGGAGAAAGTACTGCTCTTGCAGAGGACCTAAGTTCAGTTCCCAGCGCTAATATTGGGTGGCTCCCAACTGCCTGTAATTCAGCTCCAGGGTGTCTGATGCCTTTTTCTGGACTCTGCAGATACCTGCACTATACATATGACATGCTTTTCTCCCACATTGATCTATAGCTATTCTCTCTAAAATGTATCTTCTCTCCAGCAACTGTGTGAGTTTTGAGATGTCTCTCTGTGCCACTTTTTACAGTAGTTCAGGGGTTACAGGTTATAAGGTCTCTCGGGTGTTTCTTGTATGAGTTTGAGGCTCATCACCTTGGTTTCAGATCAGTAACAAGGCAGGCTTCTGGAATGTGTATATGGTTTCAGTATAAACAGTCCCCAAGCTCATGTATCAACCTGACAAAGTCTAGACTCTAAAGTTTGTTTCAGAAGGAAAAAAAAAAAAAAAAAAAAAGAGGAGGAGGAGGATTTTAGAAAGAACAGCAAATCTGAAAAGCAGAGGTGTATTTATATAACTAGATTGTTGTATATTCAGGTAAATTCAGTAAACCAAAGTGAAACTGATCTAATCTGCAAGTCACCACTGTCACTGTGCCTTCAAAAGGGCCAGGTGAAAGGGCATGCTCTCTTGTCTTGGCTTGACTGGGCAGATGGCCAGCACCTCAGAGCATGGCCTCCAGCGTGTGTCTGCTCATTATCATTCTTGCTCTGAGACCCTGAAGTTCAAAGGGATGAAGGGGTGCCTCAGGAGCCAGGCTGGCCCGTGGGCACTCTAACCTAACAGGTAAGGATTTACTCTGATGCATAGGGCCCCGGGGATGCAGATCACTACCCCAGAGCTATTGCTCAGTTCAAGAGAAAACAAACTCCCATGCGAGTTTTTCTCACATTCCTCAGGGTGCCTGGGGTGATCCCCTCTCTCCCATGATTTTCCCAGACTTCTGAAGTGTAGCTCAACCTGCAGTCCTGCTGTCATGCTTGCCAGAGAGTCAGGGACACAGTTTGCTCGCTGATATTTGACTTACGCTAAGGGGTCAATCAGAGGCAGCAAAGGACAGAAGGATCAAAGCCATATGTTTGAATGAAACATTAAAAACAAACCCAATAAACAGCAGGAGGAAAATGATGGGGCTTGTGAGCAAAAATCAATGCGTTATAAAACTATATATATATAGCCTCATGTTGGGTAAGTACAATTTTTAGGCAAATCTTTTTCAGTGATATATTTATTCTCACAAGTACAAAACTATATATCAAATGGATAAATTAAAAAAAAAACTGCATGTGGGGCACCTTGGCATATATCTATAATCCCAGCTACCTGGGAGGCTGAGGCAGGAGAATTGCAACTTTGAGGATTGCCTGGGCTACAGAATGAGTTTAAAGATGGCCTGGGAAGCTAAGTAAGATCCTATCTCAAAACACCAAAATAAAGAAAGAGCTGGGAATATACCTCAGCCCTTGCTTAGCATATATGAAGTTTTGAGTTCAATTCTCCTGGCTGCAGAAAACAATAAAAAATAATAACAGACTAAAACTCTATTTAGTTCATTCATATTAGATGCAGCAACTGTCTGGGTCCTAATTTCTTTTATAATCAGTCAGAAACTAAAATAGACAAATGAGGGCTAGAGAGATGGCTCAGTGGTTAAGAGCACTGACTGCTCTTCCGAAGGTCCTGAGTTCAAATCCCAGCAACCACATGACGGTTCACAGCCATCCACAATGAGATCTGACACCCTCTTCTGGTGTGTCTGAAGACAGCTACAGTGTACTTAGATATAATAATAAATAAATCTTAAAAAAAAATAGACAAATGGTCCAGGACTGGAGCCTTAGGGCTGCAGACAAATGCCACTGTCTAGACTGCTTTTCACCTAGAGTGTTTCTCTTCCTATTGCTCGCCAGGTCTCTTTGCTAGCCTTTCTCCAATCTATCCTTGATGGTAATCTCTGCAGAAAATGCTCTTGGGGCACCCTTGTGAGCCCATCTGGCTCCAGGTTTTCTGAAAGTGGGCCACAGCACACGTTTTCTGTCTCCTTCCTTCCTTCCTTCCTTCCTTCCTTCCTTCCTTCCTTCCTTCCTTCCTTCCTTCCTCCCTCCGTTCCTCCCTCCCTCCCTCTCTTCCTTCCATCCTTCTTCTTTTTTCTTTGTTGAGACAGGGTTTTTCTCTGTAACTTGGAACTCACAGTGTAGCTGGTGTGACCTTGAACTCCTGATCCTTCTGCCTCCATCTCAATGGGATGCTAGGTGTGCCCCTCCCCAGTACTCCTGGTTTGGTTAAGCATGTTAATACAATTTTCAGATCTGTCTTTGTTACATCCAGATGAATGCTTTTCAAATTGACGTATTTTCCAAAGCTCATTTCATTGTTTTGACCAATGATAGCTCTAACACATTCTTCATGGGTATAAAATATCTCAATATGGGTGGTTTATTTTTTGTTATCTAATTTGATAATTTTAATCAATAGAAGTAGACGCTCCATGGTTTTGTTCTGCACAGTGCACCAGAGATCAGTGGTTCTTTCGTGGTCTTGCCTCAGTTCTTCTGTGGGTGTGACTGGGTAACACATGGACATGTCCCATGTGCTTTTCGCTACGAGACCTGACTTTGGATGAGGTTTAGGGAGAAAGAAAAAAAAAAAGAGAATATTTGGAGGTCCACTGATCTGATCTTCACTGCATGCCTGGGAGTCAGCTGATGTCTGTTTCCAGGCCTGGATGCTAGAAGGGGTCCAGCCTTGACCGCATCTGTAGGAACAGGGTAAGCATTACATCAAGCCCCGTGTCTTCATATTCACCTTCATTATATTAAATAACGAAGTGCTTAGTCTTGGGAGGGCTGTTTTCAATGTGCTTAGAGCAAAATAAGGAAGTCTATGCTGCAGATCTGGCTCAGAAAAAGCTGTAGGCTAGTTTGATTCTGGTATTCTTCCTATTGACCAACCAAGGAACAGCTAAGATTATGGGTTGGAGTCCCCCAGCCCGGAGCCCGCCTCATCCACCTGATAGCTGCTCATGGGAAAGTCGACAAAGTTCTCTGGGTCTGGCTCCCTGTATCTCAGAGGAGGCTGTCTATATCCCAGTCATAGGCCCTTTGTGAGGGACAGCCTGCTGATACTACATGTAAGAGAAACCCTGGCATGAGGCAGACACCCAGTAAATGGCAGTTGCAGTTGAATCAAGAATCTCACTGCTACTGGCAGCATGGCAGGCATTCCTCGTTTTATAAAGGAGGCTTACTCACAAAGGTGACTTACTCAAGGCGGCTTCATTAGCTTGAGTTAGAACCCCATAAATAGAACCATAGCTATCCCGGGCGGTGGTGGCGCACGCCTTTAATCTCAGCATTTGGGAGGCAGAGGCAGGCGGATTTCTGAGTTCGAGGCCAGCCTGGTCTACAGAGTGAGTTCCAGGACAGCCAGAGCTACACAGAGAAACCCTGTCTCAACAAA
This sequence comes from Mus musculus, assembly GCF_000001635.26. Lineage (NCBI taxonomy): Eukaryota > Metazoa > Chordata > Mammalia > Rodentia > Muridae > Mus > Mus musculus. The sequence continues at coordinate 4,165,776 of NC_000076.6, read as the reverse complement.
CACACACACACACACACACACACACACACACACACACACACCAGAAACATGGTTAATCAAACCCTGGCAATAATGCTGCTAAGCACAGAGAGACAAATTTGTCTCTGAAGAATCAAAAAGCAAAAAGCTTGGATAATTAAAATTCTAAAGTTTTTGATGCTGGAAGAGGAAGTTACAAACTCCCAAGTCTGTACTTTGGAAGCAGAGGCAAGTGGTTGTCTGGGATTGCAAGGTCAGCCTGGTCTACATAATGAGTTCTGGGCTAGCCAGGGCTACGGAGTGAGATCTAGTGCGGTGTTCTTCTTATGGAGGCCTTCTTCCTCCCATCTGTCATTGGAACTGTTAGCTGTTCTTAGTCATTTTTTATTTTTATAGAGATTTTTTTTCCTTTTAGACACAGGGTTTCTCTGTGTAGCTCTGGCTATCCTGGAACTCACTGTGTAGACCTGGTTGGCCTCAAACTCAGAGAGATCTACTTGCCTCTGCTTCCAAAGTGCTGGAATTAAAGGCATATGCGCATCACACTGCCTGGCTCGCCCTCTCTCTCTCTTTTAAAAGTGATTTCTAAAACCCAGTCTCTCATTTGAAATAATGCAATTTTGTTCTGATTGCAATAATAGTTTGAGGCTGGAGAGATGGCTCACTGGTTAAGCGGATGTACTACTCTTGCAGAGGACCTTAGTCTGGTTCCCAGCACCCACGTTAGGAGGCTCAACCATCTGTAACTCCAGTGCACATACCCAACCCCACCCGTCCCTAATTAGAAAATAAGCAATAGCTTCCTATGGACACTTATCTCTGTAGTCCCTGCCAATCCTACAAAGCATTCATATCACTGGGCGGTGTGGAAGCCACGTCCTTCTCAGGATAAACATCTGCTCGAGTGTAAAGACAGGAAGCAAGGAACTGGGTTTGAGTCCAAGTCTAGCCTTGCCAGTTGATCTGGCACTGTTCTCCCCAAGGAGATCATTCCTAGCCGAACTACCGCTAGCTTGGTCACGTCTGCTAAGTGAGAAAGGAATTTAACATTGGAACAGGACTTGGGGACGGAGCTCAGTGGGTACACAAAGCCCCTGGTTTGTTTCTTTTTATTTTGATGTTTGTATTTTTCCCTTGTTGTTGTTGGTTTGTTTGTTATTTTTGTTTTTTTTCTAAACAGGGTTTTCCTGTGTAGCCTTGGCTGTCCTGAAACTTGCTCTGTAGACCAGGCTGGAGCTTTAAATTGAAAGAGATCCACCCGCTTCTCTGCTTCCTGAGTTCTGGGATTAAAGGTGCGTGCCCAGCACCTGGCTTATTCTGGTGTTTTGAGTTTAGCCTTAAACTCACTATGTCGTCAGAGATCTCTATAAGGTTCTGACCATCTTGCCTTTAACTTCAGAAGTGTTGCAGTTACAGGTGTGCACCACCCTGCTATTTGGTTAGATTTTTGGTTTTGTTTGCTTAGACTGATCTCAAATCTTCCCACATCTTCCTCTTGAATGGTGGGATTACATACTTGTACCATCAACTCGGCTGTCAATTATATTCTTGGCCATGTATTTTCAATCTTTTCTTCCCCTGTTATTTTGAGGCATGGTTTCCATAGGTAGCTGAGGCTGCCTTGAACTCCTGATCTTCCTGCTTCTACTTCTTAAATGCTGAGATAAGATGCTTGCAGTCACTGTCCTTTACTATTTCTTTAATATTGAAAAATTAATGAACTTATGGTGGGGGGGGGCATGTTTATGGCACAGCGCAGAAGTAAGGTCAAAGGGCAGCTTGCAAAACCTGATTGTTTTCTCTGACTATGAATGAACTCGGGTCGTCAGTGTTTGGGCAGGTTCTCTGCAGAAATAGAACCCACAGTTATGCAGTTCACAAGACAGGTGTCCCAGGCTGTCATGGGAAACCCCAGAAAGTTCCTGGAGAGCCGGTGGTCCCTATTCCCACAAGGAAAGCTTGGGAATTCTGATTCTGTTACCTGGGAAAGCGGCAGCAGCTGCCACGGGGCAAATCAAACATGGCGGTAGGAGGCAGGGCCAAGCAGGCAACTGGAGAGATTAAAAGGGAGTTTATCACAGATGCTGCCAGAAGGTGCTGCACAGAACTGGGGTGGGTCAATCAAGGCAATTGGGACAATTTTTCGGGTGAGGTTTCCTACTCAAGAGTTTCTAACTTGCAGCAAGTTGATATTAAAACCTTCCCAAGTACCTTGATGAGCCAGGTCACTGACCCTGTATTTTTAGTTTTATAACACAATAACACACACAAACACACACACACACACACACACACACACACACACACACACTAATTGACTGTGAAACCCTATTAAAATTTCAGTTTAATTAGGCTGAATCAAATTGATTATAACCAGTGATTATTAACCTTAAAAGTTTGTTATTTTTCAGTATAGAATAGAGTTTATTTAAGGCATGGGCATGGGGGTGGGGATTGAAGGAGTAGAGACAGAGAAAGGCAGAGAGAGAGGGGGGGGGGAGGAGAGGCCAGTCATGAGCACATGGAGAGAGAAGGGGGAGGGGAATGGGGAGAGAGATTGAAGAGGGTAAGCAGCAAGAGCAGGAAAGAGGAGAAGAGAAGAGAGCAAGAGTGATTAGTCCTTAAAAGTTTTTCTGTTTTAGTGCCTGGCATGGAGCCTGGGCATGGCAGAGACAATCTGGCAGTTGTAGCTTGGTTCCTTGGGCATGCACTGACCGGAGGCCTTGTAAGGGGTTGTACTGCTGTTCACGCTATGGTGATTTTTAAATTTCCCCCCACTCCTTTGTTTATTATGTAACCCTGGCAGCACCCAGGTTTCGAATACACAGCAATTCTCCTGCCTCAGTGCTGGGATTACATGTCTATGTCAGCATACCTGGCTTCTGTAGTTAAGGCCAACTTCAAATCATCTGTGGAGAGGTGGCTTTTCCCTCTCAGTTTCCAACTCCTCCTGGAAGCTGCTGGGTGGGTCTTGGTCCAAGCACCTTAACGAAATTTCATCTCTCTGAACACGTTTATCCCAACCTGGATCCAGGCTGCAGTAAGTGCTCAGTGGGGTTGAGCATGGCTCTAGGGTCAGAGAGACCATGCTGAGACCCAGAAGTGTCACTTGTAAGGTCTTGGGCCCCTTGTGAGGTAAGGTCCCCTTATTGTGCAAGACTCAATTTCCTGAACTATAAAATGGGAAAAAATATGAACCTTGTATTTACTTCTGTAAATAGTATGTGTAAAATGTCTGAATGGTTGGCAGGTTATCGTTCAGTAATGTTATTTATCAGTAATGTTATTAGGAGGCACTAAGGAAATAGCTGTCCATGGACATCGCTTGCTTCCTGCTTCCTGTTAGTGTTTGTAGGCCCTGAGCTCTCTGTGCAGACTGCTCCTGGTATGCAGTCTCTGGGTATCTGTGGAATCAGATACCTGTGCCAGTGAGGGACAGCTGCCTGAAGCTCTGCTGCCACTACAAAAATCTTTAAAAGCACAGCCTTTTGGATTTCATTTGTCCTCCCGGATGGATCAATACCACTGGCTAATCCTGGACTTCATTTTCAGGTTGTCTGCCCATTCTGCTGGGGTACAGTGGGGTTTCTCTTTGTTGATCACATTCGTCTGTTGAGTGGGAACACTTTGTAGTGGGCAAAGGTCCTGGGTGAGGCTGAGAACTTGGAGGGCCACAGTGTTCTTTTACCCTTAAAACTTGTGTACTAAATGACTACTTTCTCTCTCTCTCTCTCTCTCTCTCTCTCTCTCTCTCTCTCTCTCTCTCTCTCTCTCTCTCTCTCTCTCTCCCTCCCTCCCTCCCTCCCTCCCTTCCTTTCTTTTTTTGTTTTTTGTTTTTTCAAGACAGGGTTTCTCAGTGTAGCCCTGGCTGTCCTGGAACTCACTTTGTAGACCAGGCTGGCCTCGAACTCAGAAATCCGCCTGCCTCTGCCTCCCGAGTGCTGGGATTAAAGGTGTGCGCCACCACGCCCGGCTCCGTTTTCTTTTCTTAATCTCTCATGGGCTGCGCTGTGCTGCCATGCCTAACCCAAGTTTTAATTTTCTTTTAAAGAGGAGAATGCCAAACCGTAGCCAGTTGCATCTTTCCTTTTCCAAATCACCATTTGTTCACTATAGGAAAGAGTCGTTTTTGAGGACTTAAAAAACCTGTATAGTTTTACTTTGAATCAAACATCATACATATTTGTGGCATACAGTAAAACCCTTCATTTCAATGCACAATGACTGGATCAACATGTTAGGCAAATCGAGCCCCTTAGACAGTGGCTTTCTGATGCTGCTATTATTGGGCAGGTAGCTTAGTAGTACAGTAGTACAGCTTGCTTAGAACACATGAGGCAGGCTGGTGAGATGGCTCAGTAGATAAGAGCACTGACTGCTCTTCCAAAGGTCCTGAGTTCAAATCCCAGCAACCACATGGTGGCTCACAACTATCCATAACGAGATCTGATACCCTTTTCTGGAGTGTCTGAAGACAGCTACAGTGTATTTATATATAATAAATAAGTCTTAAAAAAAAAAGAACACATGAAGCTCTGGGTTCAATACCCAATCCCACCTTCTTCAGCCTTCTCCTCCCCTCCCCTCCCCTCCCCTCCCTTATCCAACTCTCCCTATACCCAGTCTACTACCCCTGCCCTCCCCAGCCCTCCTTTCCAGCTGGGGAAAGTGGAGATATTACATTATAGGAATGGCCATAGCTAACATTTATCTACATGACTTATATTTATGAACTTAAAAGAATTTTAACAACGTGGAACAAATTAGCTTTAAAAATTATTTTTAAAAAACTTTTTAAGTAAGCTAGGCAGTTGTCGTGTATGCCTTTAATCCCAGCACTCCAGAGGCAGAGGCAGACAGGTCTCTGGATCTCTGAGTTCAAGACCTGCCTGGTCTACATAGTAAGTTCCAAGACAGCAAGGGCTACACAAAGAAACCCTGTCTTGAAAAATAAACAACAAACCACATGCACACACACACACACACACACACACACACACACACACACTCGCACGTACACACTCATGCATGCATGAAGCGAGCACACACACACACACACACACACACACACAACCACACTCCATTCTTTGGGTACTAGTGATATGAAACAAAGTCGCTAACGCTGACTGCATGGCAGAGCGGAGCAAGGTCAGCCATGCCTCGGGGAACCTTTGCATCTAGCTCTGCAGTGCGGCCAGTCCAGGCTGGGCAGCTGAGATGTCTCCTACAGCCTGCACTTGCTTTTTGTCAAAGGCTCTATCTGTCACTTCCGCCTCTCAGAGTTCAGACTTGTCAGAAACCAGAACCCACTGTGCACGGCTTTCTCCCTGCATAAGCCGGGCTCTTTGGCTTGTACTTCCAGCCCCTGCTCCACCACCAGCGTCCCTCTCCTGTGTCCCACGTCCTGCCGCTTCCAGCTTTGTCCCAGTTCCACACTCCTTAGTGACCTCCCACCATCCTTGGCTCCCAGCCTCTCTAATTATTTAGTACTTAAGTGGGCTTCTCTGTCCATCTGTAGTTTGCTGTGGATAATTCTCTTCTGTCAACTTCTGTGTATACATATTTACAGTTACTTCAATTATCTGTTCTAATGACAAACAAGGTAGTATGAATAATTTAAAAATAATTTCTTCTTGGCTTTGGACTAATCTCTGCACTCTGTTTGAGGTTGGAGGTACTTGGGATATTCTGGGAACTCGGATCTTCAAAGGAGGCCCTAAATGCATCCGAAAGGAAAGGGAGGATGCAGGAGGGGATGCTGTGCTGAGTGCACCACTTCCCCCTGGTCCCTGTAAACTCCTTTGGCTCCAAACTCCATGCTGAAATTGGAAAGCATTTCTCTAGTTGGCTTGTTCTGAGCCCAGGAGAGCCTGTATGTTCTCTCACCGTGTCTGTCTCTGCTCTTTGTCTGGTACACATTGTCTCTTTCAAGGCGGGGGCTCATCAGGAGACTGACTTAGAGGAGAATTATCAGGACCCAGGCAATTACCGAGGAAGAAAAATTCCTTAATTGTAAGACTTTGCCAAACACACATTCATTAAATGACTCTGCTCTCAAGTGTGCGCACAAATCGACTCAGTCTGGTGGTTTTGAGAAATTGTCTCTTTGCCATCTTTATAGCAAACATGCAAGCGGCATGATGCATGCTTGAAAATATTAACTGGCTTTGAACCCTTGAGGTCCTTTTGCATAAGCATAGATGCCCACACAGGGCTACATAAACACATGACATTCATGTTGATGTGCCGGGCAGAGGTCTGCAGCCCTGACAAGCGATGAGAAATATTTAAGTTGAGCTGATTTGTTACATAAACACTGTAACCTCGGGCAAGGGCAGAGTGCTCTTGCTGCTCTCCTCCGAGTTGGATTGTCCCAAACCAGAGATGGGGCACAGGCCCATTTTTGGAACAAATTTGCCTTTAGTCTCATCTTAATCACGAGATGAGTACTCAAGAGGCCTGGCTAGACTGTTGTGGGAAGCCTTACCAGAATCTGATTTTTATAAAAATTAAACGCAAAACCTAGAGGGAAGCCCTTGACAGGTAGGCGCAAAGCCTTGCTTGTAGATATAGCGTCTGCTCTTTGAGGGAGCTCCTGCTGCCTCCCTTCATGCTTTCTAGAGCCATTTCTGGGGAGCCTTTCCTCAGCCTTCTCTCTTTTATCCTCCAAGCTGTGTTGATGTCTTGTCTGAGTGTCTGTCTACTCAGCTCTTGGTGACTTGTTAGACAAGGTTCGGAGGTGTGGGGATGGGAGCTATGGAACTCATATGACCTCATCTCTCCATTGCTGTTAAATGAATCTTTCTAAGGAGTCGTATAAGTAAGTTGGGAGCTGGGTATGGGCAACAGTGGGAGGCAGGGACAGGAGAATCTCGAGTTGCAGGCTAACCTGGTCTACAGAGTGAGTCCCTATGTCAAACACAGGTAAAGGAATTAGGCTTGGGGGACTTGGGATCCTAGGGAAGAAAGCTCGGGCGATCGGCTGAGTTACTTGCTGTGAAGGGGAGAGAGGAAGGGACAGGGCTGTAACAGGAACATTTAGCAGGGGTGGCGCTGGGCCAGACATTGCTGCCATCAGTGATCATTCAACCTTTCATGGAGTATTTACTTAGACCTCCTGTGTGTTTAGTATTGTGCTGGCTCAGTGATGATGTGAAAGTGGAGGTCAGGTTAATTCTTAATCCTTAGCTTGGGGAATAATTATCTAGTAAATGTGTTAAAAATAAAAATCCCCAGGGGCATATGGACTTCAAAAAGGAGAAGCAAGCTTCATTATCTATCTATCTATCTATCTATCTATCTATCTCTCTCTCTCTCTCTCTCTCTCTCCCTCCCTCCCTCCCTCCCTCCCTCCCTCCCTCCATCCATCCATCCATCCATCCATCTATCTATCTATCTATCTATCTATCTATCTATCTATCTATCTATCTATCTTCTGTCTATCTATCCATCTATCTTATCTATCTTTGAGACAGTCTCACGTAGTCCAGGCTAGCCTTAAATTAGCTGAAGTTGACCATGAACTCCTGATTCTCCCACCTCTACCTCTTGAGAGCTGGTTTTGTGTGATGCTGAGGATGGAGCTCTGGGCTTCCTGAATGGGTTGGCAGGCACACTATCAGCTGAGTCACATCCCCAGAAAAAGCTTCATTTTATTTAAAAAAAAAAAAAAAAAAAAAAAAAAAGGATTTCTCTGGTAACTCTAATAAAGATGGTTTTAGAACCAGCTTTTCTAATGTAATGATTATAAAGCTTGTGAAAATGTAAATATTAGCCCAAATGTTTTGGGGGAAGGTTCTACTATTAACAGTGCAGAAAGATTATCTATATTCACTTACTACATAGGGGGCAAACAGCTTGAATATACAGAGCCTGATTAATTATTGCTGCCTCCTGCAGACCACTGTAGCTAAAACAGAAGACACATAACCTTGGAGTCGGGGCGGCCATGCTAGGTTTGGAGGCTAAGCACTGGACCTGTGGAACTGCCTAACTAAGGCTCAAGTAGCACAGAGAAAGGAGAGCAGGGGGTTCCAGATGACAAAGCTGAGACCACAGGTGGGTGACCGAGCTACGGATTTGGTTTAGTTTTCACCTTGAAGGTGCAGCTGAGGTCTCCTGATTTGTGACATCTTTTCTTTCTTCCATTGCGGAATTGCATTTAGGAAACTGGCAAGTTATGGACATTTTGCTTAGCTCTTCAATTTGACTCCAAACTGTTTTTCTATATAGGAGATTGGATTAGTTACCTCTTTTGCCCTGGTGACTAAATCACCAAACAAAGGAACCTAAGGAAAAAGAAAGGATGTATTGTGGCTTACAGTTGAAGGGATCACAGTTCATATAGCAGGAAAGGCATGACTGCAGGTGACCAACCATATTGGGAGGTGGGGGAGAGCCTGTGACTAAGACTCCTTTTTTTTTTTTTAAGATCTATCTATCATCTATCTATCTATCTATCTATCTATCTATCTATCTATCTATCTATCTATCTATCTATGTGAGTACACTGTAGCTATACAGATGGTTGTGAGCCTTCATGTGGTTGTTGGAAATTGATGTTTTGGGTTTTTTTTTTTGGACCTACCTCTGCCCACTCTGTCCCAAAGAAGATTTATTTATTTATTATTTATTATACATAAGTACACTGTAGCTGATTTCAGACATGCCAGAAGAGGGCATCAGATCTTATTACAGGTGGTTGTGAGCCATCATGTGGTTGTCAGGATTTGAACTCAGGACCTTCCAAAGAGCAGTCAGTGCTCTTACCCACTGAACCATCTTGCCAGCTCTGTGACTGGGACTCCTTAAACATGAGCTCACCAGGAGCTGCTGTTTTCTGGGTACCTTCTGTAGAGAACTTACCCATCACATGGGTGTAAGTATTGTGAAGACAGGGTAAGTGTGAATCTGGAGAGGTGGACTCCCTAAGAAAGGGCAGAGACAAGGAAGGACGCCTTAGAATCGCTAAGCAAAATTACACTCAGGAAAGGCACTGAGTGGGCCTTTTGGCTTTCAAACAGTGTTTTGGAACAAGCAAAACTGTACATAAAGACACATTATGAGCTGAGCAGGGTCACTGGAATGGGTATCGTAAGGGCAGACAGGAAGGATCACGAAGGATGTGCCCCGGGATATTTAGGATATTTATGGTGACAGTTTTACTTATGCTGCTTCGAGGACAATCACTTATTGTTTGTTTCTGAATCCTTGGTTTTGTTTTAAGTTCTACATAATTTTATATTTTTGCAAGGCAGGGAATGGAGGGACAAGGAAGGGTCAAAAAGTAGGGAACGGGTCATAGAACGTTCTCTAGTTTGTGTTCATTTGGGCCAAAGGAAAAACATTTGCCAAACACCTGACCTTTAAGAGGCACTCTTCTACCCCCGTGGGACCAGAAAGTTGAATGGCCATTGATATTCATTCATGGTGGAAGAGGTTAGGGTTAGGGAAAGAGACTTCACAGAGACCCGGAAGTCATTGTGGATAGGTAGTGCACTTTGCTCCAGGAGACCAGCCAGGCTTCCACAGTCTGGGCTGCCTAGACATTTCTCTCAATATGATTGTCTTCTTGTCATTTATAAAGCTCCGAATGCACTTGCAATCTCTGCCACAAATGTGCCAGGTGACAACCCAAGGCTTCACAAGGACAGTGACATCAGTGAGTGGCTTTACTAGCTGAACACGGTTTTCTAGAACACATGTTTATTTTCAGTTCAAAGACAAAAACAAATACAGTTTGGCAGCACAGCGCTGGACGGTGCAAGCAGAGGCCTGACATCCCATCCTCAACACAGGTGAGGAAAGGAAGAATAAAAAAGATGAAAGAGAAAACTCCAAAGACGGAAGCATTAGCTTTTAGTTCACACTCTTGCAAAGCCCTAGTCCCCATAAAATAAACTTTCTAAAGTATAAGCAGCAGAAATGGTGTAAACACTATCGGAACCAAGAGTAACTTCACTCCTTCCAGATGTGGCGCAGGTCCTTCTGTTGAACACCACTTGGCTGGAAACAGAGTTAATCTTGTATGAGGAAGCGGTCTTTGGCCTGTCTCAGGATTGCTCCAGCATTGCATCACAAGATTTCAAAATTCATTTTCTTCTCCAACTGCAGCAAAAAGGCAAGGAGACGTTTTTTGTTTGAAGACTCTGAAAAAGAGGGGGTGGGGTCTCAGAGCCAAGTCGTCTTTTCCTCTGGTGTTAAACTCTTACTTGTGTTGTGGTTTTAAAGGCTGGGATTCTTGTGTGAGCTGTTTTCTGTGTAAGAAATGAGAATTAGGGCAGAGAATTAGGCAGAGCTTCCTGGCCAGTCAGCCTTGTCTATTTAGTGTGCTTCAGTCCAATATCAAAAACTGGTATATCAGGGCTGGAGAGATGGCTCAGTGGTAAGGAACACCTACTGCTCTTCAGAAGGTCCTGAGTTCAAATCCCAGCAACCACATGGTGGCTCACAACCATCTGTAATGGGATCTGATGCCCTCTTCTAGAATATCTGAAGACAGCAACAGTATACTTACATAAAATAAATAAATAAATAAATCTTAAAAAAAAAACAAAAAACAAAAAACCAAAAAACAAAACCCTGGTATATCACCTGAAGAATGAGACCCAACGTTAGTCTTCTACTCCCCGTCCACATGTGTGTATAAGCACACATATAAGTGGACCCCCAAACAGACACACAGCGAGACTCAGATGTAGTGCTCCACAACCACAAGTCAGTGCTGTCCCTCAAGGCGGCCTCTCCACTTTCCAAGACACTCCACAATTTCTATGACTTGCAGATTTTGTGCTGTACATTATGCAAGATCCAGGGACTGTTACAGGTGTTAGAGGGACAATCTGATTGCCTTAGATTTCTGCTCCTGTTTCATACAGAGAGCATAGAGAACAAGTTCTAACTTTAAAAAATGTGTTCATTTATCTTATTTTTATTTTTTTGATAGGGTTTCATTTAACTCAGGTTCTCCTTGAAGTTGCTACATAGTCTAGGCTGTTGTCCCAGTCCCCCTGCCTCCACCTCTGAAGCTGTGGGATTACAGACATGCACCACATTCCCAGCTCTCTGCAATCTTTCAGAGAGAGAAAGTGACCAGACTATATCTGAAAAACAATAACCAAGCAAAACAACCAAGTTCCAGAAGAAAACAGGCTCCCACTCCAGGGAAAACTGTAAATGCCAGTATGCAGCCTTTCATCTGAGTTTACACACGGAGGGGTTTATTTGTGGACCAAAAGAGTTCACTCTGCTGACACTGGGTAGATTTGCCTCCCACAGATAACTGCAGACTGGAGACAGGGAGATGCCCGGGCAGTTTAAAGACAGAAGACAGTGATGGAGAGGAGGACAGAACTTCAAATACCTCTCGACATCAGGGTCCAAGTCAGGCAAGTAAACAGAAGACAGAAACACAGTCAGTATAACAACCAGGAATGAAAAGAAAACGTCCCATTAAGAGGGCTGTCTGGTGCAGGTCCTGGCTCTTCACCCAGGGACACAGCAGCCTTATTGTAGTGACCAGTGAGTCCCGAGGAGGGGAAGGTATTGCTGGGCTGAGGGGGCTGGTTCTGTGGGCGGGGCACACCCTCAGCGCTGTGAGAACTTTGAGGTTGCTGAGGTGTGAAATGGAAGATTGGTTGGCTAACCCAGTGCCCTTGTGCCCTATGGTTCTGTGTCTAGAAGAGTCTGTGTTTCCGTGCTTCTTTTGTGAAACATGGGATCAATGTTAGCCTGGGCCTGAACTTGCAACCTTCCTGCCTCAGCCTCCTCAAGATGTGGATTACAGACATGCACCACGGCCTCTGCAATGGTCCCGCGTGTATGGAAAGCTTATGGGTTGGTAAAACCATGCAAAGTCTAATTAAAGATAAAATGAGAGTGGGGCAACAGCTAAGGTGAAAATGTAAAAATGAATTATTATTAGCTGGACGTGACAGTGCATGATCAAACTCTGTGAGTTTGAGGCCAGCCTGGTCTACAAATCAAGATTTAGGACAGCCAGGATTGTTATACAGAGAAACCCTGCTTTGAAATGAAAAAACAAAACAAAACAAAAACCAAACAAACAAAAAATTCATTATAAGAATAATATGCCGGGCAGTGGTGGCGCACGCCTTTGATACCAGCACTTGGGAGGCAGAGGCAGGTGGATTTCTGAGTTCGAGGCCGGCCTGGTCTACAGAGTGAGCTCCAAGACAGCCAGGACTACACAGAGAAACCTTGTCTTGAAAAACAAAACAAAAAAACAACAAAAAAGAGACTAATTTAAGGAGAAACAACCTTGGAAGTTTTCCCACTGGGAACATACTGAAGAAGTAGGAAATACATAAAGTACTCTGCACACGTGATGATGGAGATGAAAGCTGGGGCTTAGCTTATGCTGGGTGAGTGAGTGGTCTACTATTGAGCTACATCCCCAGTCCAAAATATTTATGAGCTATCCCATTTCAGTAAGTGTATTGTGCCTCGAGGTTCCTCTAAAGGAGGATTAAGAAGGTAAGAGTTGGTACCTAACCTAGATATGGAAGACTTAGTCACAATAGCTATCAGATGCCAGAAAGGATTAAGTAGCAAGGGCTGCTATTTCCTTGGACTCCTGCCTGGAAGGGAAAAGAATAAATGTGTGCTTACTTTAGTGGTAGAGCAAAAAGATAAATTTCAAAACCCAAATCATAGGGCTGAGGTGTTGCCATGGGCTCCCCGTTGCTATAGGAGTTGGGGTCGATCAGGTCTGTCCACAGGAAGGAATGCACGTGGCCACCTGACTCAGGAGGAACTTTTGATCAGTCATTAGCTTGGGAATTCTCCTCCCTAAAGGCATATTAGGGAAGAAGCGAGCTGAGATGGGGTTTCCTTCGATGGGTAGAACTCTGGAAAAGAGACTTCTGGTGAGACACTGGCATCTCCAGTGGGACCACAATGAATCCCAATGCATACTAAACATCACACAGCGCATTGGAGGGAGGGCAGCCCTGGTTCTTCAGTAAGTTGCTGGACTTTCTTGTATGGATCGTTTGGAGGCTCAGAAATATGATCAAGGTGGAGAACAAGAACCCAGAAGAAAGGGAGCACAGCACCCCTCCCCATGAAACACAAACACCTCGTGGCAAGAGATTGCAAGCACGGGATGGATTTCATGAGGCCAAACCTTATTTGAAAGATTTCTATTTAGTGACATCCAAAAGAATGAGTCACAGCTCATGCTAACAATAGCAAAAGAGCTACAGGGAAGTCTTGGGACAAAGGGAGGAGGCTGAGCTCAAGTCCTGGGGACTCCTTGGATCTCACGTTCACATTCAGTCTCATGATATCTCATGGAGGGAAATTGAGGGAGGCAGGAAGGGCAAGAAAGGGGAGGAAGCAAAAGTAGTCATTAGCATCCCTTTGTTCCCAAGAGGGGCACAGGTGCAAGTGTCTACCATGCTCCTCGAAGGATGGTGACTGTTCTGCACTGCAGCTGAGGCTTTACAATGATCAACCTTGTGTCGCTGTGCCACTAAATTATGACAAGGCAAAGCGTGTTCATTGCTGACGCTGGAGTGCTGTCCAAGACGAAACGTTTTTTATTTATGCACTTTCACCAGCCACAGCCCTCTCTGGATATTCATAGAGGTGGTTCTGGACTGCCACTTTGGAGAGTCATGGAAAACAGAAAATATGTTTACAGGAGCCAAGGAGAGGAGTGGTTATTTGTAAAAGCTTTTATCTGAGGCCACCAGATCCCTTTTCAATTGTTCCAGCAGGGTCAAATGATGGGTTTTGAACTACTGCCCAGCAAGCCTAGAATGAAGTTTCGTCATTTCACATTTAGTGTTGGAGAGATGAGAAACAATGCTATTCAAGTAGAGGCTGAGGTAAGAGGCTGTCCCACCACACTGAAGTCCTTTTTAGACCGAGAGTTGAATATCCAAATACTTACCTTCGGTTATTTAAAAAAACAAAAACAAAAACGTATTAACTAGCTGATACCATCTTTTGGAATGGGCCTAAGTTCCTGTAGGGAATGGGTGTAAGGGCTGTGTCACACTGTAAGCTGGCTAATCTGGGTTGGATCTTAGCTTCTGTAGCCATTAGCTGTGCAGTATGTTGACCTCTCTGGGTCTGATGTTGCAGTCCTGAAACACAAGGGCTCACTGGCTGGATCTCTCCATGCTAGTTGACTGGTGTGGCAAAACAATACATGCTGGTGGCTAAGAGAGCAGTGCTATGCAGTGGGGATGCAGGCTGTCCTCAGCCACCATCCCTCTGAGACCATGTCGGGAGGACCAATCTTCTTGAAGCCTCTGATTTACTGGGACAACACTCGCTGTGCTAGGACTGAGTACAGTATCTGGCATGCCAGAAGATCCCCACAGACCCCTGATCGATTTTAATTATGTAATTTCAGATTCATTTTATTTGTGTGTTCATCCCATCCCATCCCATCCTATCCACAAGAGGGCAGCAGACCTTTGAAGTTAGATTACAAGTGTTTTTGAGCCCTTCTAATATAGGTGCTAAGAACCAAACGTAGGTCCTCTGTTGAGCTACCTCTCCAGCTCCTTACTTATTTTAGACAGGGTTTGTGTGGCCCAGGGTGACCTAGAACTCACTACATAGCCAAGATGATGACCTTGAAACCTTGATCATCTTGCCTCCACCTCCAAGAGTGCAAGGACTAATACCTTGAGTTCCTGGATTGCTTTATCTTCAGCAAAAAATCTGGAAGGATGCTTGCCAGGGAAGACACGGGTGACAAGTCACAAGAAATTTATTTAGGTGTATGTATTGGTACAGAATCCCTGACATTACCTCAGTCTTAACCATATTAATGAAAGTATATGACTTACTTGGAGAACAAATAAAAATTGACCAAAAGTCTGGAGAAAATACCGTTCACTAGAGATGACAGATCTGCGCACACCTGTTCTGGTGACAAATGGCAGATGTGCCATATATGGGATCCTTTACTTGGAAAGAAATTAGTCAGGGGAAGGTTCAACTTTTGGTCTAAAAGAAACAATACTGTCATTTTACCAGAGGCCTTGCTGGGAGACCAGAGCCACAATAAAAGACCAAGAATAGCACTGTTACCAAAGGTTAGGTTCATGGTCCCTTTGTTCAATACTCATCTGATTTCCTTCTTGGGGTTTTCTTTCCCAGGATGATGAAGACAAGCCACATGGCTGTGACTGAGAGTCACAAGAGCTCCCACCTCTCAACAAGAAACACGCAGGCACCGACGCCGTTCTCATGGCATTTCCCACCTCAGTTCAACATGAGGCCATTTAAGTGGTTCCTCACTAATCTTTTGCACCAGAGCCCAGATCATCATTAAATTAATTTTAAAAATCTTATAGGAAAAAAATCTAAAGCCAAAGAAGGAACTTCCCCAAACTTGAAACAGTGAGGAGACTTGTCGTATGACTCAATGATGTCCTTGCTTTGCACGCACGGGGATCTGAGTTCGAGTCCCAGAACCTACAGACAAACATTTCCAGATATAGTGCTATGTGATTGTAATCCTGGGGCTGTGGAGGTAGAGATAGGAGGAACCCTGGGACTCCCTGGCCCTTAGTCTAGTTAGCTTAACGAGCTGCAGGTCAGTAGGAGACCCTACCTAAAATAAACAATAGCTAAACTACATAACTCCCGAAGAGGATCTCAGAGGCTGTCCTCTCATTTGGACAAGCATGAGCTCCCTAAACGCCATAAAACTGTTAGCTGCAACCGAAGGAGAAGAAACTCTGCATCCCACCTAGGGTCCCAACACACAGGTGTTGAAGCACATTTAGGTCAAAGAAACCCGGCCAAAGGCCCAGGACAGGGTTTGATGCCAAGAAGCCCCTTCTGGGCTAAGGGATGAAATTGAACGTTTGGGCCGGGGGTGGGGGTGGGGGATGGAGACTGGACTTTGGGAATACAGTGAGGACATATTGATCTATGGGATGTAAACGGAGCTCCAAGCCATCACAACTTCTGTCTATGAGTTGCAGGCAGGAAGATTCGTATTATTTTCTTGATATAGACAGCCAGGGCAGAAGCCAGCAGGTAGTGTTTCAACACCTTGGGACACACAGCAGCACAGCCCACAGCCCACATCCCTCTGCTCTCAGTGATGTAAAAAGCTTAGAATAAAAGTCTGCCTTCTTGCCGGGCGTGGTGGCGCACGCCTTTAATCCCAGCACTTGGGAGGCAGAGGCAGGTGGATTTCTGAGTTCGAGGCCAGCCTGGTCTACAAAGTGAGTTCCAGGACAGCCAGGGCTACACAGAGAAACCCTGTCTCAAAAAACAAAAACAAAAAAACAAAACAAACAAACAAAAAAAGTCTGCCTTCTTAACCTGAGGGGCCAGAGTCCAGAAAGGGTTCTAATACCCTGCCCTGCACGGTGTCTAGGGAGACCCGTGCCCGTCTGTATTAGTCCTTCCAGAGGCAGAAGAGCCCCAACCAACCACAGTCAAGAGCTGAATTATGTTCCCCCAAAGGTATGTAGGAGTGCTATCCCTGGGCACCTGTGATAGTGATTGGCTGCATTTGGAAACAGGGTCTTTGGCAGAATAATCAAGATGTCTTTAAAGTCTGTGGTGGTACATGTCTTTAATCTCAGCACTAGGGAGGCAGAGGCAGGTGGGCCTCTGAGTTTGAGACCAGCCTGGCTACAAAGTGAGTTCTGGGTCTACACAGAGAAAACCTGTCTCTCCCCCTCACCCCCAAAGTCTTAGAGAGCTTGAATCTGATGTGTCTGGGGTCCTTAGAAGAGGACAAAGTGCTAGGTGTGGTGGTGGGTACTTGTAAGCCTAGCACTTGGGAGGGTGAGGCAGGAGGATCAGGAGTTCAAGACCAGCCTGAGCGATTTAGTGAGATCTCATCTCAAAAACCCAAATCTCTCTGAAAACAACCAGCAGCTGCACCACATACACATACAAACTAAAAAGAACAAGAGAAAGCCTCAGGAAGCCAGGGGCACAGGAGAAAGTCAGTGACCAAAGAGGCAGAGATGGTAGGGACACACCTATATAGTGGTGACTATGCGGTGACATCCTCAGAGGGCATAGGATGCTTGCTCAACTGATACCTTGACCCTGAACTTCCAGCCTCCAGGACAACAAGACACAGCTCTGTTCTAACCCACCCAGTTCATGGTACTTTGTTATGGCAGCCCTGGGAAATGAACCCAAGATTTCCCTAACACAACTGTAACTCTGTACCCAGATGTGGGGTAATAAAGTAGGAAGTCAGTCTTTGTTTTTTTTTTTTTGTTTTTTTTTTTTTTTGAGACAGGGTTTCTCTGTGTAGCCCTGGCTATCCTGGAACTCACTCTGTAGACCAGGCTGGCCTCGAACTCAGAAATCCACCTGCCTCTGCCTCCCAAGTGCAGGGACTAAAGGTGTGCGCCACCACTGCCCGGTGGAAGTCAGTCTTAAATGAAGGCAGATACCAGCTTTTGCTACAATTAGAGGCGCTCTGCTCAAGTTCACATTCATGATCCAACTTCTATAGGATTCACTCCAGATACACAGAGGGCATGCCTGCGCTTGGGAGGGGCCCCAAGTCACAGGCAGCTATTAGGTATGACTGTGTAGTGACCTAGGAACAATTTACTTGTTTGATTGCATTTATAACAAACCCAAGAAAAAAATGACATAAGACATCATTTAAGTTGACAACAAGACCCAAATCATGGTAGCTCACCTTGCCCAGTCCTGTGGGTTTCATTCCATTAGAACAAGCCTTTAACTTGCTCCGTTTCTGTGTCAAGGTCTATATCATAAAAGCAGGGTCGGGTGGGCAGTCCTGGCATTGTGCTCATCTGAAAGAGAAAACAAAACATTGCACGTGAGCAAAGTTCACGAGGTGATTAATCACGGCATGGTCCACTAGCCATAAACCAACCACGCAAT
Organism: Mus musculus; assembly: GCF_000001635.26. Taxonomy (NCBI): domain Eukaryota; kingdom Metazoa; phylum Chordata; class Mammalia; order Rodentia; family Muridae; genus Mus; species Mus musculus. The sequence continues at coordinate 4,147,917 of NC_000076.6, read as the reverse complement.
TCATGACAGCCACATATAACATTCCGTTATGGACACAGGCGGTCCTGTCAGTTTGCCCCCTGCCTTCACACTCTGCAAAGAAATCACATACAGACAGAAAGCATGTCACCCCACCCCTCACCCCCAAATGTAGCTTCTTCATATTCCCTGTGGTCCCACGGGCACACAGCAGCCACCAGTGATTTTCAAAGCTTCTCTTCCTATTCCAATTTGCATTACAGAGCCCAAAACCAGCCCCTGTGGCTGGGGCCAGAGTTGCCTCCTCACCAAGACCATGCACATATTTTTGTCAAAGCAAAAGCCTGCAAACTGTACTAGAGGCTGGGCACAGTGCAAACTTGCCCTTTAGCTAGCAGGCAGCTGGCTTTACCTTCCATCAGGAACTCCTGTGTTGAGTGATGCTTTGCACCACTGGGCATTTTCTCCTCTCTCTCTCTCTCTCCTTCTCTCTATCTCTCTCCCTCAAAAGATTTATTTATAATTATATGTAAGTACACAGTAGCTGTCTTCAGATACCCCAGAAGAGGGCGTCAGATTTCATTACGGGTGGTTGTGAGCCACCATGTGGTTGCTGGGATTTGAATTCAGGACATTCGGAAGAGCAGTCAGTGCTCTTAACCACTGAGCCCCCATTTTCCTTCCTTAACAACCTTGAAGAGGCATTTATATGATTTCCATGGCACATGGGGGAGGTGGTGAGATCTAGGGATGGTAAGTTATACTGTCAAGGTGGCTAAGGTACTAAGTACCACACAGCCTTTGGACTTTGCTCGACATGTTCATGGTGCTCTGTGTATTTTACATGGATGACAGCCAGCTTCAGTCCTTCCAGGGCCCTCTGACGTAGACACTTTCTTACATCTGACTTTATAGATTTTTAAATTTTGTTGTTTTTGTTGTATGTGGGTTGCCAGGAACTGTCCCCCCCCCCCCAAATAGTTTCATGTGGCCCAGGACGACCTTGAACTCCTGATCATTCTGTGACTATCTCCCAAGTCCTCAGATCACAGGTCTATGTCCAGCAAGGTGAGAGGACATTAAGTTATCAAGGGAAGTACTCTTGGCCATGGCTAGCGGAGGGCAGAATCCGGTTCTTTACTGTTTTGCTAAACCAAGACCTTCAGTGCTGCCATTTTGTCCCCTGTGGCAGAAGACCCAAGTGTATCAAGAAAGCACGCAGGTTACCATATTAACACACTGCTCGCAGGATCTGTGCTGTGTGTCTCAGGATTCGGGGTCTCCTGCGCTTGCTTTAACAGGCACCCATCTTCCGGTCCCATCTGTCTGTCCGTCAGGCAGAGGTGATAGCTGGTTTCTGGCTCTTCAGAGGCCAGATTGACTTCTGTGTCATGCAGAAACCTTGCTGGTCCCCAGACACTCTTCCTAAGATGGCCTGCAGAGTGGCTCTGCTTCTTCCCGTCCCACCATTCTCTGCAGAGAACTACTAAGGTGGAATGTGGTTCCTACCCCGTGCTGCCCTCTCTCACTCCTGTCTCTGCTTACGGACTCTCCTCACTTAGCCAGGGCTGTGGAGCAGCAGCAGCAGCAGTAGCCCAGGAGCCTGGTGGGAACTCAGAGCCATAGGTCTGCTGGATGGGAGCCTGGGACCACAGCAAGCCCCCAGCGACACAGATACACAGCATGGCTTAGAAACCATGTTTCACATGGTGCCTACAGTCCTTCCTTGTGACTCCTTCATCTCAGAAGAGCCTAATACCTTAGTGCCAATCTCCTTTATATGCTGGCCAGGTGGGGCACCCATGGGCCCCCCTGCAGTTCTCACTGACCACTCTGCCCTATTGGCCCTGGAGTGTGGAGGCTGAAGCAGGGCAAAGAGAAGGCCCAGCACGTGGTGCTATGTAGATAGGACTGCAGTGTAGGAGTATCACGGCTACAAAGGCCTCTGAGCACAGACGGGAATAAGGCGCCCTTTGTCACACACGAGTGGGCAATGACACCCTGGATCTCAAACAATGAACTAAATGTAAACTGTGGCACCTGACTTAGTGGCTGGGGCTCTGCTGTATTTTAAAGGTTGCTTTCTTAAAAGGCAGGCTCCTAGCACGGAATCAAAGTTTCTCTGGTTACTACTGCGTTACTCTATTGAAAGGAGAGTGGACATGTGTCTTGTAATTCGGTCACAGTATTGGGACATAAAACTAGCCAAGATATTAAGCGTCAGGAAGTGAGAGATGTCTTTCTTCCACTTTCAGCTTATTTAAGTAGGAGAGACATGTGTGGAATGGCAAAATTACCACATTCCTTCCCAACGATGCAGCAATCGCTTCTGAGACTACTTATTTGGGATAAGGGACAACAGACCAGAACCCACAGGTGGCTCTGTAGAGCAAGAGCTCCCCTGCTGAGGAAGAGTGATGTGGAGTTATGGTAAGCAAAACTGTGACACTCATACCAACTTCTCCACCAGTAACAAACGGCCATCAGGGCGCAGCTCCTAGACTAGATTCCTTACAGCCCTACAGAAGAAAGAGCGCCTGGGAATTGACCTCTGGCTACAGGCCCGGGGTCAGTGGGGCTCTGTGCTAATTGTGTGCTGTCCCGCTTAAAATAAACGAGGAGCCATTAAATCTCTGGGCGTGTCATGCCACATTAATAGATTCTTGTGCAAAGGTTGAAGGAAAAAAAAAAAGCTTTTTGTCTTCAAGACCCTGATTTTTTTTTTTTTTTTTTTTTTTTGAGACGGGGTTTCTCTGTGTAGCCCTGGCTGTCCTGAAACTCACTTTGTAGACAAGGCTGGCCTCGAACTCAGAAATCTGCCTGCTTCTGCCTCTGTGAATAAAGGCGTTTGCCACCACGACCCGCTCAAGAACCTGATTTTAACTACGACTAATCTCTCAAATTTTTCTGGACCACAAGGAACCACACTTTCTATCAACAATGTTTAGAAACATATGTGAGGGCAGGTGGGATGGCTCAGTGGTAAGGGCGCTTGCTGCTAAGTCTGAGGACCTGGGTGACTCATGGCTTTCTATAACTCCAGTTCCAGGGGATCTAATGCCTGCTTCCGGTCTCCATGGATATAGGTAGGTACATGGTACACAGTCATACATGCAGAGATGACATATACATAATAAAAATACTCAAAGAACTCGCCAGCCCCACCCTGCGCCACCTAACAATTGCCCAAGGCACGGAAAACCCCTTAGCAGATGAACCTAGAGGCTTCAGGCTTCACCAGAGACTGCACTCTGCTCTATGCACAAACATGAGGGAGAAACCACATGAGTTATCTCCTGGGTGCTGGGATTACATGGGCACCCCCACGTGTAGCCTCCTGTTTCACACGCCCAATTCTGGAATTTGATTTTTGGGGAGATTGTAAGTTTAAATTAGTAACTCGGGGGTGGGATGCTTTCTAAATAAGGGAAGTAGAGTGACAGGAACAATTGCCATAGGCCCGTTCTGTATATAAGTCCAATGGGCTCACTCCTTGGCAAATATGATCTATTAGGGGAAAAAAATAAGCTGCTGAGAAACAGGAGGGCAACCGTGCTCAGAGACAGACCAGGGAAGGAAGTTCTACTTTATAGTTTTAGTCTTGATTCCTTTTCAAATTTAATGGCTGTTTAAGAATGGGAGGCAGAGGCAGGCAGATTTCTGAGTTCAAGGCCAGCCTGGTCTACAGAGTGAGTTCCAGGATAGCCAGAGAAACCCTGTCTCAAAAACCCAAAAAGAAAAAAAAAAAAAAGAAAGAAAAACTAATTTTTTGCCGGGCGTGGTGGTGCACGCCTTTAATCCCAGCACTCAGGAGGTAGAGGCAGGCGGATTTCTGAGTTCGAGGCCAGCTTGGTCTACAAAGTGAGTTCCAGGACAGCCAGGCTATACAGAGAAACCCTGTCTTGAAAAAAAAAACCAAAAACCAAAAACCAAAAACCAAAAACCAAAAACCAAAAAAAAAAAAAAAAAAGAATGGTGTTAGTGGGCTAGAGAGATGGCTCAGTGGTAACATGGTTAAGAGCACTGACTGCTCTTCCAGAGGTCCTGAGTTCAATTCCCAGCAACCACATGGTGGCTCACAACCATCTGTAATGGGATCTGATGCCATCTTCTGGTGTGTCTGATGTCTGGTGTGTACTCATATAAAAGTAAATAAATCTTTGAAAAAAAAAAAAAAAAAAAAAAAGAATGGTGTTAGCAGCCAGGCATGGTGGTGCACACCTTTAATCCCAGCACTCCGGAGGCAGGTGGATTTCTGTGTGTCTGAGGCCAGCCCAGTCTACATAGCAAGTTCTAGGACAGTCAGGACTACAGAGACCCTGTCTCAAAAATACCACCCTCCCTTCCCCCAACAAGAGAATGGTGTTAGCTTACAATAGGGCTAGAACTTTTACAAAGGTCATCTTTAGAAACATGTCCCAGCAGGGAGCAGAGACTGCCTTAGAAGTAGAAAACATTTCTAAAGGGCTTAAGGATTTAGCTCTGTGGTAGAGGCCCTGGGTTTGGTCCTCAGATCTGGAAAAAAAAAATATTTCTAAAATGGTATAGAGTAACTACCCAGACCTTCCCTGTTACTATTTTAGATCAAGTATGGATTATTGATACCATCTAGAATTCTGTAAACAGTTTTCATTTACACAACCTACACACTGAGTTAAACTTTTCCGGGCTGGGGATGTGGCTCAGTGGCAGAGTGCTTCCCTGGCTAGCATCCTTGAGGCCCTGGGTTTGACTGCCCCTCCCCGAATCACCCCTACACACAACCTTTTTGGGAAGCTGAAGGAGTTATAATTATTAGGGCTGCAATGCTGCTTTGCCAACTGCCTCGAGAGCGTTAGCAAAACCTAAGCACGAAAGTTCTGAAGCGAGGCCACTCACACTAACGAGCTAACTGCTCCTTCGTTGCTCATGTGCTGGATCTGATCACTCCCCCAAGAGATACACAGAGATTTCCGGTATACAACGGTAAGCCATTTACATGTGGCTCTTCCCATGGACCCCTGGGTCGCTACAGAGACCCCTTTGGCCTTTCCCTATGCCACCATGGGCACCACTCCTGAACTTCTCAGAGCCCTGAGGTAGGCAGAGGCTGACAGGCTTTCCTCCATCCGTCTCTAGATGCAGACATAGATGCCATGATGCTCACTACGGTTGTATCATGTTGCTGGTAACAGCCAGGAGGATCTAGTACCTTGACTAGACTGCCCATTCACCTAGAACCAAGGTACTAAGTGAATAGATTGTCTGAGGGGTGGGCAACAATGGGAACCAGATCAGGACTTCTGCGTCACATGGCCCTTGAGCAGTTAGCTCACTGAGCCTTCAATAGTCATAAGTACACTGTCACAGTGTACATTATGGACATAATTTTGAAGTTAAGATGAACTAAGGTAAGAGCAGGGCCCAGTTAGGCATTCAGGACACAGTACTTTGTTATTTTATTACTTGTGTTGAAATAAGAAATGAGCAGCCAGAGAGACAGCCCAGCAGGTAGAAAAGTACCTGCTTTGTTGTGCAGGCCTGATGACTTACGTTTTATCCCTGGGCCAGGTGAAGGTAAGGGAGAAATGACTCTTTCAGGTTGACCTCTTACCTCCACATCATGTCATAACACGTGTGGTCCTTATCATCTGTCTCCTCCCTCTCTCTCACACACATGCACATACACACACACATGACAATAAGACTGCTACTTTTATCAGAGACAGAAATAAGAAAAGCAGAAGGAAATCTGGTCCATGACTGCATTTCTTTTACAGGGACCAATAGGGCTTATTGATTTTGAGACATTCCTGGAAATTTTTCTTGCGTTACCAGCTATCTAAAGGTCACCCTCAGCAGAAGATATAGCTCCAAACTCCTTAATTTTTATAGTTTCCAGTTACCACAGTCAAATCTTACAATAAACTCAAGAGCCAAGATACAAAATATCTAAGGCAATGGGGATCAAGGCAGCCCCGCAGAAACGGAATTATAAACCAGACGAAGCGGGATCCTAAACTGAGTTGCCTGCTGTCTGCACACCCAGCAGGGCTGCACCTCTCCCCCTTCGTGGGTCTTTCCTGTCATTTGGCACCGAACTCAGTCACCAGCCATTTGATCTGCAGATGGCATGCCCTGAGACTCTCCGCCAGCTCTAGGGACACAAACTGACTTAATAACTGGTTTCTGAGGAGTGCCTCAGAACAGAGATAACAAAGTAACAGAGATAGATCTTTTTGGTAACCAAATCACCAACCATCCTGTTTGGGGAGGGGAGAGCAGGAGCAGGAAGGAAGGAAGGAAGGAAGGAAGGAAGGAAGGAAGGAAGGAAGGAAGGAAGGAAGGAAGGAAGAAAGGAAGGAAGGGTGAGGACATTGTTTCTGCTGGGAAGTTTACTATTTTCCCCCCTGCTGCGCTGAACTTAGAGCCTTACACATGCCAGGCAAGCACTGTACCAGGGAGCCACAGCTCCTGAGCAGTTTAAGTTCTCTCTCTTCCCCCCCCCCCCCCACCCCTTGTCTTTCTCCTCTGTCCTCTAGACTGATGCAAAGCTCCTCTGTGGAGATTTTAAAAGCTGCTAAATCTTAACAGATTTTACAGGATAGAGAGAGGGTCCATAGTATTGAATCATCCTTGATGCTCTGCATGCTCATGGAGTTGAGGGTGTGTGTGTGTGTGTGTGTGTGTGTGTGTGTGTAGGCCTGGTGGAGATGAAGAGAAAGAAAGAAAGCTGGGAGTACCCAGAGCATGTCTACCAACTGGAAGCTTGGCTAGCCAACACATGCTGGATCAGGACCATCTATGGCCCCTCTTAACTATGTCAAAGATGAAGGAGGTCTACATTACCTTGCAGCCTTTTTTTTTTTTTTTCTGAGACAGGGTGTCTCTGTATAGCCCTGGTTGTCCTGGAACTCACTCTGTAGACCAGGCTGGCCTCGAACTCAGAAATCTGCCTGCCTCTGCCTTCTGAGTGTTGAGATTAAAGGCGTGCGCCACCACACCTGGCTTGCAGCCTTCTTTTTAAGATACCAGTCTGGGTCCAGGATTGAGTTACTTGCTCTATACTTGTTTTTAAAATAGATATAGGATCTTACTATCTAGCCCAGGCTAGCTTTGAACTCCAATCCTTGGCCTTGGCCTCCTCAGGATGGGATGACAGCAGTCTTTCTATCATCTCCAGTCCTTGTACATCATATGGGGAAATGTCAACACGTTTTTCCCCACCCTACATTAACTTTCTTCAGATTCTTGGCTGAAAAATACAATGATTTGCTTGCATAAAGCTAGGCCCAATGGCTTACTCTCTGTTCCTGATGCCTGCCGATCCAGATGTAGAACTCTCAGCTCCTTCTCTAGCAACATGTCTGCTTGCATGGTGCCATGATTCCCACCATGACGATAATGGATTAAACCCCTAAAAGTGTAAGCCAGCCCGAATTCAATGTTGTCCTTCAAAAGGGTTGCTGTAGTCATGGTGTCTCTTCACAACAATGAAACCCTAAGATATCTTCCTCTTCCTCTATTTACTCTGCTTTGCCGATTCAGGTTTTATCTTCTGCTTTCTAACATAGAAGAGGAGGATCAAGCACTCCACATGCCCCATGACTGGTCTCTTGTGTCTTTAACTTCAGAACTATCTTAGGTCAGAATTGATTAGGATACGCAAATATGTACAGCAAAGCCATCTTGCATATCAGTCATGTCCCCTTGTACCTCTTCTGTCTCTGAGTTAATGCTTTCTGGTGCTTCCTATACATCTGCCTTCTATATATCAACATGTTCTCTGGGAGGCCAAAGGTCATCACCCCTCCCCATCCCCCCACTCCTGCCCCAACACTGTTTTGTGTGCATACTATGTGCATGCAGAGGCCAGATGTCTGCTTCAGGTTTCTTCTTCAATCTCTCTCCATCTTGTCTTTTGAGACAGGCTTTCTCCGACACCTGCAAGCGTGCTAATTTGACTTGCCTAGCTGCTCAGGAATCAATTCCTCATCTCTGGCCTCTTCAGTGCTTGGATTAAGCTCATGTGTGGCTTTAATGTTTAGTGTTTAGGCTTCACTGAGCCATCCCTCCAGTCCTCCAACCCACCTCTTAATGCATTCAAGAAAAAGATGCATTTTCTTTGGCGCCATCCATCCTTGGCATCACCCTGTAGGGTTATTAAAACAATCCCCATAGTGGGCCCTTCCTGTTCCACAATCAATAGAAACTTTCTGTTCTCTGAGTTTCCATTTCCTTGACCCAGATTGTAGCGGACGTGCTCATGATGACCCCAGTTGGCCCCAGCCTTTGATGGAGGCTGACTGGTGTCTAACCAATAACATAGGTCACATGCAATGGGACACCACCCTTTATAACAGTCAACAGAAAGTCTTTCTTGTTGGCTTTCAGGAACTAAACTGGAACAAAGGAGCCAACTAGCAAAACAAATCCTACCTGTGTCCTCTAGGACTCAAGGGTGGCTGGCAGCCAGCAAAAACTGGGTGAGGATTCTGTGAATAACCCAGGAGCATAAAAAAGGACCCCAGGCCACAGATGAGGTCCTGCCCCCAGCTGACGCCAATACTGAGGCTGTAAGCAGAGAAGGCAGCCAGGCTGGGTTCAGAGTTCCAGGCTATGGCTACCTTCGACTCTTGCTGCCTTAACTACTTACTCTGTGGCCATCTGTTAACAGCAGAAGAGAAACACATTTACTCATCAGCTCCTTTAGCATCATTTTGAGGGCTCAAAGGCTGACATTAATGATTAGAACATTGATAGATAGTTTGGCTGGGCATGAAGATATACGTAAGTGTTTTTTTTTTTTCCCCCCTGAGTGTGAAGACGATGCTCTTTTGTAGTCTGTCTTCCTCACTGCTGTTGAGAGATGCATGCCACTGTGATTTTATTCTCCTGTAAGAGCTTTGGTATTCTCTGCCCAGTGTTCCTTAGTACTTCATGATAAGGTATCTTAAAGACTAGAGGAGGATTATTTCATTCAGACTTCCATCCCTCCCTTCTAGTTTCAACTGCCTATTTGGAATTTTAATTATTTGAATACTAGGTTTACTAGACTGTCCTTCTAATATGGATTTTTTTTTTTTTAAAAGCTGGGTCATTCACAAAATGTACACTAGGCTGACCTTGAACATGGACTAATCCTCCTGCTTTAGCCTCCCGAGTGCTTCCTGTAATTCGCTTGCAAACCCAACTGCACCATCAACAGTTTTATTGGGTAAACTAGGCATGTAATAAACTGCATGCACTTGAATATAAAGGTAAGGTTCACTAGTGTGTAAACAAACTGGTACTGGGATGGAGATGCAGATCAATGGTAGACTAGTTCCTTAGCATGCTCAAGACCTTAGGTTTGCATCCTAGTACACACAATAAGACAAACAGCTGCTATGAACACTCATATGTACAGTCTTTACACTGGTCTAGACTTCATTCTTTTTGTAAGTAAGTAAAAAGGATGAAATGAAACATAGAAGTGGATGCTCACAGTCAGCTATTGGATGAATCACAGGGTCCCCAATGGAGGAGCTAGAGAAAGTACCCAAGGAGCTAAAGGGATCTGCAACCCTATAGGTGCAACAACATTATGAACTAACCAGTACCCCAGAGCTCTTGTTTCTAGCTGCCTATGTATCAAAAGATGGCCTAGTCGGCCATCACTGGAAAGAGAGGCCCATTGGTCATGCAAACTTTATATGCCCCAGTACAGGGGAATGTCAGGGCCAAAAAGTGGGAGTGGGTGGGTAGGGGAGTGGGTGGGGGGGAGATTATGGGGGACTTTTGGGATAGCATTGGAAATGTAAATGAGGAAAATACCTAATAAAAATATTTAAAAAAAGAGGATGAAATGGAATAGTCATATGGTAGGTATATATTTGTGATTTTATTTTGTTTTCAATGCTAGAGGTTGAACCTGGGGGTCTCATACAAGTCAGGCAATAACAATACATCCAAGCCCTACCCCACTCCTTTTCTACATGCTAAAAAAAAAAAAAAAATCTACCAACTGTTTTCCAGGTGGCTTGTACTACTACTACTACTACTACTACTACTACTACTACTACTACTATCAGCAGAGTCTGGGAGTTCCCGTTTCTACATACTCACTAGCATTCGGTATAATGAGTCTTTTTAAATTGTAGACATTCTCTCTAGGTATGGTGTGCACGCCTTTAGTCCTAGCACTCAGGAGGCAGTGACAAGTGGATCTTTGTGAGTTCAAGGCCAGCTAAGTAGAATATCAAATTCTAGAACAGGTAAAAGTACACAGTAAGATCTTGTATCAATCAACACAACAAATTTAAAAAATGTTTAGAAAGTCTCAAAGGTATATGGAGGAATCCACTGTTGTTATGATTTGTATTTCTTGATTCAGTTTTTTTTTTTTTGTTTTGTTTTGTTTTTCGAGACAGGGTTTCTCTGTGTAGCCCTGGCTGTCCTGGAACTCACTCTGTAGACCAGGCTGGTGTCTAACTCAGAAATCCACCTGCCTCTGCCTCCCAAGTGCTGGGATTAAAGGCGTGCTGAATTGCTTTTCTTTTTTTTTTTTTCTTTTTTCTTTTTGGATTTATTTATTTATTTATTTTTTATTATATGTAAATACACTGTAGCTGTCTTCAGACACTCCAGAAGAGGACGTCAGATCTCATTATGGATGGTTGTGAGCCACCATGTGGTTGCTGGGATTTGAACTTCGGACCTTTGGAAGAGCAGTCGGGTGCTCTTACCCACTGAGCCATCTCACCAGCCCTGAATTGCTTTTCGTAACTATTACTAATAGTAAACATTTTAATGTAGAAAAACTAGACCTGAAGGGGTTATGGAGAGAAACTGAAGCTTAGCCCGATGTGGCAAGGCTAGCGTCCCTGAAGGCAGGACAGGAAGCCATGGGTAAAGATACAGTCCCAGTTGCAATGGAGATCCTAGCACTGAGCACCAAGAATAGGAGAGGTGTAGACTGCAGCTAGCCTACCTTATAAGATAAACTGTTGATGTTACAGACAGCAGAGCCAGGGAAAAAGAGCTGCCCGGGATCTTTGGAGTCTGGAAGACTGTGAGTCCATCCCATACATTAGATGTTAGACACTGAGCTACAAGTTGGAGCTATACTATTGGATTTTGGATTTGCATAACTGAACATTCTTATGTCCTGGTTTTCCCCACTTGGAGTAGGAAGGTATTTACCTGTTTTTCATTTTATATGGAATCTCAGTTAAAGAAACTTTGGATACTTTAAAGATAAATCAAACTTTTAGAGTGTTTGAATTTTTAAAATACCGTGAACATTTAAAGCTACTATGTTATATATTGTAATGCAATCTTGGAGATAAACAAGAAAGGAAAAGCTATCGCTTAATAGTGAACTTTTTGTGTGTGTTAAGTTCACAAAGGATGGACTTTTAGCATCTAATGTTCTCTGTCACCTTGACACAAATGTAGAGTCACCTAGGAGGAGAAAACCTCCACTGAACAAGTATCCAGATCAGACTAGTCTGTGGCCATATTTGTGAGGCATTTTCTTAATTGATTATCAAAGTAGGAGGGCCTGACCCACTTTGGCGGATGCCATTCCTAGGCAAGTTGGCTTGGGATATAGAAGAAAGATAACTGACCAAGCCAGAGCGGGGGCTGGGGAAGGGGTGGGATGAGGTGGGGGAGCTCGTGAGTGATGCTTCTCTACAGTCTCTGCTTCAGCTCTTGCCTTGACTCCCCTCAATGACTGACTGTGACGCAGAAGTATAAGCTGAAACAAGCCCTTTCTCCCCCAGGTTGCTTAAACGCTCTTTAAGGGAGGAAGAGATAGATGGCTTAGAGAGTAAAAGCACCTGTTGCTCTTTCAGAAGCCCAGGGTTTGATTCTCAATATGACACCGTGGCAAATACCTATGAATAACTCAAGGTCCAGAGGATCTGACACCCTTTTCTAGCCTCCACAGGCACCAAACACAAGAGATACCTACAGGCAAGACACCCATAGCCATAAAAATAGAAAAGAAGGGTGATATCCCAAGCCTTCAATCCCAGTACAGAGCTAAGGGCATCTGGCAGGCCTGGTCTACAGAACATAGTCTATAGAGAAACCCTGCCTCAAAAAACAAAAAGAAACAAAGGAAAGCACTATCAACAAGAAATAAGACAATCACTTCCAAAGGTTCTCACTGCACTGAGTTCTACTTCCTTTCATTCCAGGATAGCTGTCCTTACGAGAGAGATGGCTGGTGAGTACAGGCTCTCACATGTCTGGTTTCCAAATACTTGGAGACTCCTCAGATGTCTTTTCATCTTGATTTCTCATTCAGTTCCACAGTGAACATACTTGTTGCGATCTGAATTCTTTAAAATCTACTGAGACCAATCTTCTGGCCCAGACTATAGCCAGTCTTGGAGTCTTGGCAAATGCTCTATGTACATTTGCAATGGTTTTGAATGGTTTTATGCTCTGCTGCAGTTGGATGGAATGTTCTAGACCTGCCAATTAGGTCAATTGCAACTGTAGTATTAGTCAAGCCTTTATTGATTTTAGTCTTTTTTCCACCCCCGTGGGGGATTTGCCTATTTTCCATCATGCCGCCTGTAATGGTTTGGATATGCTTGGCCCAGGGAGTGGCACTATTAGGAGGTATGGCTTTATTAGATTAGATGTGACCTTGTTAGAGTAGGTGTGTTACTTTGGGCGTGGGCTTAAGACTGTCATCCTAGCTGCCAGGAAGCCAGTATTCTGCTAAACAGCCTTCAGATGAAGATGCAGAACTCTCGGCTCCTCCTGCACCATGCCTGCCTGGACACTGCCATGCTCCCACCTTGATGATAATGGACTGAACTTCTGAACCTGTAAGCAAGCCCCAATTAAGGAGCTGGCCCTCACCATCCATGGTCTTTGAGACACTGTCTTTGGTGTGCACTGCCGTGTGAGACAGGGCAGGTGTCCCACAAGTTTCTGGAGAGTCTCCTTGTTTCCACTCTCCGTCTCAGTGTGAGAACACTCAGATTACAGACACATACTGTGTCCAGGTTTAAATGAGCTTTGGGGTTTGAACTCGGACTCCCACACTTGTGTGGGCAACACCTTACCCACTGAGCCATCTCACGCAGCCTCCCATGCTGTTCTCCACTGGAGTTCTATAACCCCAGTCGCCTTTGGATTAGTATTAGTGATTGCCCACCGCCCTTCTCTTACACAGTACATCCTTTGAGTGAGTCCATGTTCATGTAACTTAAGAAAAAAGTTTTATACATGTGGGTGGTTTGCTTCAATGTAAGTTTACGTGCCACATGCATGCCTGGTGCCTGTGGATGGCCAGAAGATGGCATCGGATTCCTTGGAGCTAGAGCTCCCCAAAGTTGTGATCCACCATGAGGGTGCTAAGAATTGAACCTGGGTCCCCTACAAGAGCAGCCAGTGCTCTTAACTGCTGTTTTTAGGGTCAGTGTCTACTGGTTCTAACATATGTAAAACAAATGGGTTAATTTTGATTCTTCATCATAAGACATACTCTTACTTCTTCTTAGGCTTTTGTTGGAATGAAAGCTGGACGTTTTATTATGTATACATTGCTTTTATATCTGTTTATTGAAAACTTGTTCCATGAATGTATGTATGTATGTATGTATGTATGTATGTATGTATGTATGTATATAGAAACAATAAGACAAACTGTGAGAGTTGGCCCTCTCCATCTACCAAGTGTGTCCTGAGGCTAATATTTGGGTTGTGAGGCTCGCCTGCAGGCGACTTTACCTGAGGAGCCACCTCACTGGCCCGGATACGGATTCTTATATCCTGTTCTGGGACAGTTAAGTCACTTTTAGTCCCTCTAGCCCAGGCTGACTCTCTTGGGCTTTGCTTTTAATCTTTGTGAGGGAGAGCTAGAGTCGTGTTTACTCTGGGATTAATTTTATCCTTCCCGCCAAGGCAAGACTTTTGAATATTTTCTGCCTCTTCCTGCCTTCACGGCAGCCACACACGATTCCCTTAATCCTTCTAGGTGAGCCCTCCCCTGGCTTTACCAGGTAGTGTGTGGACCAGACTATCCTGAGTGCCCAAGGAAGGCTGTTCTCGGATAAATACCCTCCATGCAAACGCTAGCTGCCTTGATTTCCCGGACGCACACCCTCTCTGTGTCTTCAGCAAGGTAACAAGCTGAGCTTCTTCTGTCCTCTGGGATTCTTCTCCTTGTACACTAGCCTGGAGCTCTTTTCCAGATAACACTAGGACCACTCGTTCTGGGGATCCCCTCGCCGACTTCCTACTCTCTTGAAGATTAGGGTTCTATTCCAGCACACACTCGGTGGCTTCGGTATTATTTTTTCATAACTTCTTTCAAGCTTTTAATTATTTCAAGAAGAGGTTCAGTTTATTCCTGTGACTCCACGTTTCACAGCATGCAGTGTACCCTGAAGAGTGTTATTTCTCATCAAGGGAGATAATATTGCCTTACAAATGTGCGTGCAAACTTTATAGGCTTGCAGAACTTTTCAAGTTAACTATAATTCCACCCACCAATTAGAGAGCAATGTTATCAGAAACATGATACACTGGGAAATTAGATGTTAAGATAAGGATCCCAAGAACAAAATTACATTAATAAGCTCCACTATGTAACACCCAACTAACACATAAACACAAGAAAGCAATCTTCTCAGATAAAATGTTTATAATACTTAAGACAGGCACAAGAGAGTCTTTACTTAAAATGTAGTTTAAAATAATATGTATCCCTAAAAAAGAAAAAATAATATTTAGGGCCAGGTGTGATAGTGCATACCTTCAATCCCAGCACGTGAGAGGCAGAGGCAAGTGGATCTCTGTGAGTTCAAGGCCAGTTTGGTTTCTTTATATATATATAGTGAGGTCCAGGCTGGCCAGGACTACAGAGTGAGAGCCTGTCTCAAAATACTAAAAAGCCCCTAAGAACATTTGTAGGAATGAGCAGGCAGACAAGGGTGCACTCATGTTCTATTTGAGCTATAAACTGTGCCTCCTTCTGCTGCCCTCTCGGTGACCCTGATGATTGACAGCTTCCTACCAGGGCGCATTCTCTAACATAGCTCAGGCATCTGACACATATCTGATTAACTCTCTAGCATGCTGACGCAGACGGATGCCATCAGTCTATTAGGTATTTTCCCACAGAAATCAGGCTGATAAAGCTAGAGTTTTCCTTATACATAAGGCCCAGACTACCAACGTCAGCGCTCTTTTGGGTGTGGGTGTAGGGGTTCCCTCAGTACGCCTCCTGCCATAACTTGGGATGGTGGTTAAATGGTATTCAACTTCAACTAACACGCCACTTTACTTCCTTTGCCTCCTCCAGTCCACCACCAGCCACTTCAGTCATTGTGACGTATTATTACACATGCCTACAGCAAATCTGGTGCGCACAGAAACATGTCACTTCCACGTGTGCCTTCTAGATGTGGCAGGCATCTCTTCCATCCCCTGTCCCATTTTGGAACTTAGGGAAAGTGACACAAAAGTTTTTGGAATTCTCTGAACAATTCTCTGCCAATGCTTTACCTCCTTTTCCGGGAGCTAGGAAAGCCCACCAGCAAAGGAACATGGCCGGCTCTCTGCTTTAAGAAAGCTTTCTTAGCCTCTTTCATCTTGTACCTGGGTATGCTGGGCCTTTCTGGAGCAGTTTTACATAGTTGCTACTGAAACACAACATCACAGGAATCTCCTTTTGAGTCAGTTATTGTAATGGTTTGTATATGCTCAACCCAGGGAGTGGCACTATTAGAATTGGGTGGCCTTGTTGAAGTAGATGTGTCACTGTGGGTGTAGGCTTTAAGACTCTCATCCTAGCTGCTTGGTAGCCAGTATTCTGCTAGCAGCCTTCAGATGAAGATGTAGCACTCTCAGCTCCTCCTACACCATGCCTGCCTGGATGCTGCCATTCTCCTGTCTTGAGGATAATGGACTGAACCTCTGAACCTATAAACCAGCCCGGATTAAAAGTTGTCCTTACGCCTTTAATCCCAGCACTTGGGAGGCAGAGGCAGGAGGATTTCTGAGTTCGAGGCCAGCCTGGTGTACAGAGTGAGTTCCAGGACAGCCAAAACCCTGTCTTGAAAATCCGAAAAAAAAAAAAAAAAAAAAAAGTTGTCCTTACAAGAGTTGCCCTGGTCATGGTGTCTGTTCACAGCAATGAAAACTCTTAAGACAATAACATAAGGTAAGGCTTGCACAACTAAATCTGGCTAGCTGTCTGTTTTTTACAAATAAAGCTTTATTAGAATATAGACAGTGGTGTGTGTGTGTGTGTGTGTGTGTGTGTGTGTGTGCGCACACACACTGGATATGGCCATGTGGCTGTTTTACGAGTTCACAGTGGAGCTGAGCAGGTAAGATGGAGATCGTAGTGCCCCTCCTGGAGATCCATCACATAGACAATCACCAAACCCAGACACTTAGTGTGGATGCTGGGAAGTGCTTGCTGACAGGAGCCTGGTGAGGCTGTCTCCTGTGAGCTCTGCCAGTTAATCCAGAAGTGGATGCTCAGTCATCCACTGGATGGAGCACAGGGCCCCCAATGAAGGAGCGTGAGAAAGGACCCAAGGAACTGAAAGGGTTTGCAGCCCCATAGGAGGAACAACAATATGAACTTCCCAGTGTCTCCAGAGCTCCCTGGGACTAAACCATCAACCAACGAATACATATGGTGGGACTCATGGCTCCAGCTGCATATGTAACTGAGGATGGCCTAGTCGGTCATCAATGGGAGGAGAGGCCCTTGGTCCTGTGAAGGCTCTATGCCCTGGTTTAGGGGAATGCCAGGGCCAGGAAGTGGGAGTGAGCAGGAGAAGGAGGGAGGGGATAAGGGGTTTTCAGAGGGGACACTAGGAAAGGGGATAACATTGATGAGACCGTATGGGTGGGTCTAAGCCTGATCCATGAAGCTGCTTTGGTCCCTTTAGAGGAAATGTTTCTCAGCCTCTGTGTCAAGAGACAGTGTTACAGACAGAAGCCAAGAGGTGGAAGAACTTGGGAAGAATATGGGTAAAAGATGCCATGGCCAATCGAAGTGCAGATGTCCACCAACACTGCTTCAACACAGCACACATCCTAGCAAGGCAACTGTCAGAGGTGTTAGCTTGGTAGAGCAGAGGGGTATCTTGGGACATGTGAGAGTCCTCCGAGGTATTTTCCATTATAATATATTTGCAGGGTTTAAGACATAAACATTTTTATGTATGTATGTGTGTATGTGTGTATATATATATGTGTGTGTGTGTGTGTGTGTGTATATATATGAATTTTAAAAAGTTTTTTTTTTTTTACAGGGTTTCTCTGTGTCACTGTGCGATTTTCATGTCACTTTGTCCAGACACAGTAAGTCTGGTGATATCTCAGTCATCTGAGCATGGGAAGAATGGTGTCCTGTTGCAAAGCATCAGTCCAGAGCTGGGCTCTCTTGTGACATCCACGTGGTGGCTTCTGTTGGCTGTCTTGGGAATTGCTGTTTGGACAATTGGCTGGAAGAGGGAAAGCAAGTCCATGCCATGCTCAGGACATCCGCAGGACCTGCCTGGGGTGGCCCTGTCCTTACCACTGTCCCTAATTCCTGCCCCTTTGAATGGCACATAAGCAAATGCCTTCACGAACTGCAGGGTGAGGGGGTCCCTGGAGAAGACACTTGGACAGGAAAATGATTTTGGACAAGTTGGTGCATAGGACGAAGGATAGAGGATGCTGAAGAAGGCAACGCTGGGCCCGCTGAGGGGAGGAGTACTTGGGGCAATGGGGTTGGGCGTCTCACAGGAAGGCGCTTCCAAAGATAAAGCGGCAAAGGCAGAGCAGAGGAAAACACCATCGTGGCAGACTTGGTTGAAGGAGGGTGGGGGAGGAGAAAGTGGAGCGAGGGAGAATCTATTGAATAGATTCTGGGTTCAGATTTGCCATGAACCACCAGCACACACAGGTCCTCCAGCCTATTGAGCCAGCAGAGAGGGAAAGAGGGAAGGGGCTGGGGAGAGAAAGCTAGTGGGAGAAGACAGAAAAGGAAAGAAAAGATGGAAGGAGAAAGAGAGGAGAGAGAAGAAGAGAGATGAGGCGGGAAGGAAGGAGAGAGAGGCCTCTCTAAAATTATGCGGGTTTTTTTTTGTTTTGTTTTTGTTTTTAAATATAACTAGATTTGGGCCATATGACTGTAGCTGCTTTAGAATAAAGCCAGCTAAAAATCCACAAGGTCGAGGTGGCTGAACTTGTATGAAGTAAACAGTGCATTCTATCCCTTTGCCCTGGGACCCGCTTTCCCCAGCCTCCCAGTCTGAATTCCTTGTCTTTCACCAAGACCGCCCCAAATTATGATTGATGTCAAAGCTGCAATAAAATGATACCATAGTTTCAGTTCTTTCCAAAAATTTAATGAAATCAGGAAAACTGGCGCAGGTCCACAGAGTCAGAATCAAAGCTGGAGACCGTGATCATTGCTTCAAAGACACGTAGATGAGTTCAAAGGAAACGCAGCTGCAGACAAGTATTGGTCCTGTCTTTATGGAGACCGATGACCCCTCCAGTGAATGGACCCTTGTTGACAATGCCAAGTGCGGGCAAAATGGTAATATTCTTGCCAACTTGTGAGAGTTTAAATTTCCTACCTTTTCTATACCGTCATGTTAAGCTGTCGTGGGATATGGGGTCAAATTAAAATGTTTACTCCACTTAATATCAAAAAGCTTAAGCAATTTCTACTAAGTTAGCTTTTGAGAAATGATTGGGCGATCTGCTCTGAACACTTAAGAGACTCTTCTGGGATTAGTGGGTGGAGACACAAAAAAGCCAAAAGAGTCCAGAAAAAGAGAGGGGAAGGGTTAGGGTGTGGGAGAGAGGAGGAAGGGGGGGAGGTCAGGGAGTGAGTAGGGAAGCATATGGTTGTTGTAATGAAACCGGCAGTTCAAGAGGGCGCTGACCCAAAGCTGCAACTCAGAGCCCTGAGGAAATGCCTCAGGATTCCAAAGATCTGCTAGCATTAGGAACCAGTTCCAAGAACAAAAAAAAAAGTGAAAAACAACACTGGAAGATCCTGAGGTGTTTCTACCTCCATCACCGATATGATCTTGGCTCAGGTTCCCTTAGCTGGGTCACCAGACAAAAGGCATCCTCCTCCTCAAACCACAATGGAGCTTTCTACTCCAGTGTGGTCCTGCAAGCGTGCCCGTTACTGTGCATAGAAGGACCACAATAAGCTTTCTTAACCAAACACGGGGGCTGCCATCGGATCTGTACTGTAGCTGTCATTTAGGTTATGCAGAAGTTTCCTCTGTGGCCAACGGCCCCAGTCAGGGCTGAGTTGTCTGGTTAATGTTGCGCGTCCCTTTCATGGTGTCATGCTCTAGAACAAGCTTACTAGGCACATGTGACTCTCAAGTCTTCCCACGTTTATAATGCCCCCGCAGTCCTCAGGCACACAAAAAGACAGCAAAACATGGGGTACGACGGAGTACATTGGCTGGTATCTCCACAGCTCTGGCAAGCAGGAAGGAGTGAATGGTGAATCCTAGATGGCAGGTTGCCATCCGGTTCCAGTGTGGGGTAAAGAATTAACCACACAGCAATGCCCTGCCACTGGATGGCTTGCAGACCATGAATCAATAAATAAATGAAAATACACATTTATATGTCACTATCTGCAATGCAAGCTTCTATGCCATCTATCCATCTACTAGTCTATCTATCCATCCACCCACCCACCCATCTGTCTGTCCTCTGTCCGTCCGTCCATCCATCCATCCATCCATCCATCCTACAGTGCTAAAGATTGAATTCAGGGCCTTGAATTACCCAGCAGGCATTGTACCACTTATTTTTTTTTATTGTTTTTTTTTCCTTTGAGATGAAATCTCAGGTATCCCAAGCCAGCCTCAATCTCACTATATGCCTCAGCAACCAGGTGCCCCTCCACTCCCATACCATGCACACACACACTCAATAAATAAATACATGTAAAATTACAAATTTAAGGCCTTTCCTTTGCCAGCACATTTCTGGGTACCACAGCTGATTCTTGTACGTGGGGGTGACCTGGAATACCTGATCCTCCAGCCCCTGCCTCCTGGGCACCCGGATCACACCGCTTGACACCACACCTCATTATTTCTTTCTGATGTTTTCAGACTTAAAATGTGGCATCTACTACCTATAAAAATGATAAAAAGTTGCTGAGTGTGGTGGTGCATGCCTTTAGTCTCACCTCTCGGTAGAGAGAGAGGCAGGCAGATCTCTCTGTTGAGTTTGAAGCCAGTATAGTCTACATAGAAAGTTAAAAAATAGTCAAAGCTAAAACAAAACAAAGCAAACAAACAAAAACAAGGGGGGAGGGAGGGAGAGGAGGGAAAAGGGGGAGTGGAAAGTATAAATGTTTAAATGTGGTTGGTTCTAGTGATGCCATCACTGTTAAGTTGTCCATGTTCCAATAAATAACTCCCTAATAACGTTCACACAAGCAACCCGAATTAAGCTGAGTAAAACTCATGTACCAGCGCACGCTCGGGCACACCCTTCCTACACGCGCATGCACGCACACCCACACACTAAAACAAACAGAAAGCAGGCAGGAAGACAGCAGGGGGATCTGAGGGGATCTGAAGGCAATAAGGGGCTTGGTGGAGATGGCCGATGGATGAGAGACAGTGCTGGGGAGTGAGCGCGAACAAAGGACATTGCATACATGTATAAAGTTGTCAGCTACACAGACTTAAACATGGCGGAATGGCATATGGTCTTTTTAACTGGCCAAACTAGTAGAATTTGCTTTCCTAGTTTTAACACTAAAATGGAGTGCACTGATCTACCCACACTGTTTGTATGTGCTGAGCAAGAAACAATATGGGCAACAGTAGGAAGTTTGTGTATGTACAAGAATCAGCTCAAGTCTGAGAGAGCTCCCTGTCTTAGGGAGGCTTTCTATTGATGTCTGCAACTTGTGTTTGAAGAAGAAAATGAAGTCTCACAGAGAAGACTCCATGCAACACAAAACACACCATGAGAAGGAGCTGCAGCTATATACTAAGTTATGCATTGAATGACTTTTTATCTCCTGCATCCCAACCGCCCTGCCCCCAACAGAGCACACAGTAGCCTTTGCCAGTGGGAAGTCTCTGATGAGTGACAGTCACTGCTGTGCTTCCTGATGTCCTGAGTTTGGAGGCCATTCTCTCCGGCACAGGTGGATCCCTGCTGCTGGGTCACAGCAATGATGCTAGGCTGGCCTGACAAACAGGGCCGCTGAGTACTGGTCTGTTTGCAATGGTAGAGGAGAGGTCCTTCTCCCAGAGTCTTATCTTAGGTGGGCCTCTGTGACAGGCACAGGGGGCGGAGTGGGCAGAGCCACCTCAAGGAAAGGAGGACAGAAGCCATCAGTCTGCCTACAGCAGTGGCTGAGACCCGATCAACTGCAGAACTTCTCCTTTATGTGGGCCAATTTGTTCTTCCTCTTTGTCCAAGTCTGAGCCGAGTTTCTGTTATTTGAAACCACAGGAGAGTTCTGACAAACAGGTCTAGTTTAAGCTCTCACCCGGCCTTGCAGCTTGGAGAAGAGGCGGTATTGGAGCAGGCCAGCAAGGAGTCAGGAGTAAGGTGGGGCAGCCTGGGGCTGGAGGGCAGGGCTGGGCCTGGGTTCTACAAGACCTTTCCTTCAGAAAAGACAGCCCAGGAAACAACACTACCTGCTCCCCTGAAAATGATAGCACAAAGCCAGAAAGTGAGCAGACATTTGCTGCCTTGGTAAGGAATAGGCAATCACTTATATTAATATTAAAAGTTTTTTTTTCTCCCCGGGACGGGGGGGGGGGGGGGGGGGGGGGGGACACGGGACGGGGACGGGGACGCGGGATAATAGTGAATCTTAAACCAATCTTTGCTAAATTGGAAAAAGAAAGGTTTCCATCTCAAAGTTGGATATTTCTCAGGAATTTAAAAGATGTCATAGAGGGAACATTTCAAATTTATCACATACGATGTGACTTTCTTTGGAAGCCAGCTTTGTTAGAGAAGACAGAGTTTCAGGACACAACTCTGCAGTTGGACGTTTTCTGCCAAGTATTAGGCTCTTCTCATTCTTGGATTTTTCTGGAGACTTTAAAGAAGCATATTTCTAAAGACAAACAATTCAGTGTTGTGCTTTGAGAGCCTCTCCCTCTTGAACGAATTCATCCAGGAGTGGCCTGGTCCCAGTGGAAGCATTAGGACAGGGGTCTTTCAAGCTTCTGATGGGAAAGTATGGTCCTCTAAAATGCCAATCATTTTCTATTGCTACAGTGTGCTCTGTTTAAGTCTGAAAACAGCAATGACATCAAGATAAACAAAACAACAATAATAAACAAACCAGATGCAAGCCAGACCTTTTAGTTTTAAAGGTGTATTTTTCAAATGCTTCATTGCCGCCCATCCCCCCCACCTCCACTCCTTTCTTGACATTTGGATGTTTAATTATTCTATTCACTTAACTGTCTAAATACATTTGCATAAGATTGCAATAGTATCAGATGGAAGCCTTCACAGGTTTGTCAATATTATTTTTGGCTAGCCTCTCGCAAAGGAAACATGCTATGCTAAAGAGCCTCAAATTTAAACAGGGAAATAAACAAATTGCGCTACATCTGCATAAACCATGTTTGTCAGCGAAGTTGAAAAGAAAGATGGGCATTTAGCGAGATGAATCCTCTTACAAAATATTCAGGCTTTTCCTGATGCTGCATGGCATCAATTAATCCTGTTTGAAGGCTACGAGAACAAAGGCTGTGGGTGACGGGTGACGGTAAAGGAAGCGAGAGAGGAGTAAAAAGACCCAAAGGGAGAATTCTTAGTTTTTAAAACATAGACGTTGAGACGATACAGAAGACCTGCAATTTGTTTGAAAACTTTTCTACTATTACAGTTGACTTGGCACAGTTTTCACGCTATCCCCTGAGACACTTAAAATAAAGCAAGGTGTTACCCACCATCACTAAGGGTAGGATATGGAAGTGCTCACACACACACACACACACACACACACATGTAATTAAGTGCAAGTAGGGGCCCACATAGGCCAGTTTCACAATATTGCCCGGGCTTGTCCTAGAACTCCTTCTGTGTCTGGAGTGGCTGAGACAGATAGGTGAGCACCACTGCATCCAGCTTACAAGGTCACTTTAGGTCCTAACATTAACTCCTGAGACCAAAGACAGAGCTATATTCCACGTGTTAGCTGAGATGGACATTTTAAAGAACAACTGTCATGGGGCTTTCTAAGCCTTCCATCCCAGTTAAAGCCACCCAGAATGAAATTCAAAACTAAATAAACAAATAGTGATTTCCCTTTTCAGACTCTGTGTGTGTGTGTGTGTATGTATGTATGTGTGAGTGTGTGTATGTATGTGTGAGTGTGTGTGTGCATGTGTGGAGGTCACAAGTTAAACTTGGGTGTATTTTCTCAGCATGCCACCAACCTTTTCTGGGGAGAGGGGCACAGGGTCTCTTATTAGCCTGCAAGTCATCAAATAAGCTGGCAAGTCCCAGGGATCTGTCTGTGCCTCCTTGATGCTAGGATTACAAGGGTGTGCCATCACACCTGGCTTTTCACTTGGATTCAAGCTTGCACAGGGCAAGCCCCTTACCCACTGAGAGGTTTCAGTTTTCAAGTTCAACTGTATCCTTTACAGAGTTTTATGCAAAAATTCACGTGCTTTTATTTGATCTTTCTCCTCTTTGCATCAAAGGGCCACTCACCCTGTTTCTGTTCTCAACATACTACTGAGATGCATGTTGCATCTCCTTTTTTGGTCCTTGAATACAAATAGTTGAGGGCAAAGACTTTGAGATAGCTGTCTTTTCTTCCTAGTGGCTAACAGTACCTGGAAACATTAAAAAAGTGTTGGCCAGCCAACAAGACTAAAGAAGAGCGATCTTAGTTATCTACTGTCCTTTGACAACCAGGTTGATTGAACATGAATGGTTGACTTCAAAGGCTGTGTAGAAAATCCTTCCAGGTGGGAGCCTTGATGTGACCAGCTCTCCTGGGAAAAGTCTGAGGAGCAGGCTCTTTGAAGTAAGAAATGGTGTAAGCCACGTGGAACAGTGTAAGCCAGGTGGCAGAGATTAAGCTTCTTCCTCTTACACCATCTCTAACAAACCAGCCTGAAGAGGAGGTAGGTATGGAGTTGGACTTTCTGTGGGACTGGTTTGGGAGAGACTGTTGCTAGACTCCTCCTGCCAGAGGCTCCTGAGTGCTAGAATCATAGTGTACCACAATGCCCAGTGTAATCTGCTACACCCACTCCAGTAGTGACAAGCGCAACAGGCCCTGAAAACCTGGGCACTGTCCCAAGGTGAAAAGTTCACGGAAACTTAGTCTCCTGGAACCGTGGCATCCTGTATAAAGAATGCTCCAATGTCCTTGCTTTAGTTGGTAAAGGGATCTGTGTGCTTTCCCTTAATATTGTGTAGGAAGCCATTGGGGCTCCCTGGTCAGCAGGATGGAGATCTGCTCCAGGTAGTAAACAAGCCCATGTTTGGTGGATGGCCCGCCCTTAATCCCTGATTGGCTGAGCAAGCCTGCCTGGTGAGGTGATGTGACCTGTGGTGATTGGTGGGGGTGTGGTTGTGGCTGGAGTGGAGAAAAACACTTGTAACAAGAGAGGCTGGGGGATTTGAAGAAAGTAGCTGCTTGAGTAAACTGCTTAAAGAAGAACCGGTGGTTGGTGGTTGCGTCTTTCTTGCTGGTCGAGTGGGACGCGACAATATTGTTTTATTACAAGTGTTCCTAAGTATTGATATTTTGACATATAGCTAAGTTAGATTCTAGGTAGTCTTTGATCTGACCTTGGGCATGTATAGCTAAGTCACTGCCCTACACAGAAATTTACCGTTATCTAGGAAGAAGGAAGTTTGTGACCTAAAGAGGAACCGGAGTAGATACTTAGAACTATAGATAGCTGAGTTATACCCATACACAAGTATTTATAATGGCCTAAGGGGAAGATGGACTATACAATAAATAGACTAGAGCAGGAACTATGGCAAGGGCTTCGTGCCCTTGCCCCTGGCTTCTAAGATTAAGTGGACCTTAGGTGGAGCTGTTTTTGATCCCAGTTGTTAACATTGAGTTTTACCCCAATTGGTTCCTGCCAGTCCTTCCATGTTTGTATTCCTTTGTTTTGTGTAAGAATCCAGTAACCTCTTTGTACCTTGCCAGTGTGTCACCCAACTTCCCTATTTTCTTCTGTGTAAAAAGTTTGATGCTCGATTTGACAAATTACATTCAGATCCACACTCCCTTGTGTCCAGTCCTGTCAATTCCCACCAACTCCTTGCCCACCTGCACCAGAGACTCGTTCCACGCAGACAAGGAACCAAGAGGGTCTGCGGCAGTAATCGTCAATGCCTGGAGACGCTCCTGTCTCCAGAATCCTATGTTGATAACGGATCTCACCACTGAACCTTAAACCCGATACAAAGTGTCCTGGTGTCTGCACTTGAACTTGTAAAACTGCTTTCCTTAACATGATTAAAAAAACCAAAACCAAAAAACAAAACAAAAAAACAAATTCATCACTGTGCAGGACTGGGATAATGTAACAGGTGGGAGAGCAGGGTCCTCATGAAACCCCGCCTGCAGAGAGGATGCTGGGGGTGTGGGTGAGGGCGGGGCTCCCATGAGTCCCTAAGTAGGCATACAAGCTCACTCTGTCCAAACTGTTTTTTTGTTTTTTGTTTTTTTTTTTAAGATAACTAAGATCACTCTTTTTCTCTCCTGTTGCCTGGCCAACACTTTTTAAATGTTTCCAGGTACTGTTAGCCACTAGGAAGAAAAGAGAAATGTCGCAAAGTCTTTGCCCTCAACTATTTGTGCTCAAGGACCAGGTAAGAGTAAAGACCCCAGAGTGTCTAATGAGCTTCCTTGATGTCGCACTTTAGGTACTGTTGTATCTTCCTACCTGATTTCCTGTCTCTAGCTCACTCAACCTTATGTAGTTCTTTGTCTTTGTAACTGTTACCATCTTTTTGTTTGTTTGTTGTTTTTTTGAGACAGAGTTTCTTTGTAACATTCCTGACTGTCTGGTAACTTGCTTTGTAGATGAGGCTGGTTTCTAACTAACACACAGAGCTCCGCTTGTCTCTGCCTCCCCAGTGCTGGGATTAAGGGTGTGTGGCACTCCCTCCCGCCATAACAGTTACCATCTTAACAAGATTAAGTCCTCCTCCCTCTGTTCCATCCATCTTGCCACCTGAGTGATCTTTCTAAAAATGTGAACATAATTAATTATATTGCTCCACTTAAGATTCTCAGGCTCTGCAAGATAAACTCTAATTCCCAAGCTTGGCACTCAATTTCATGTGACCTGGGTCATGCCTTCCTGCCCAGTGTCATAACACATTGTAACTCTTGTACCACTTATACAGGCTTGCCATATTAAAGGACATCAGCAATATTGTTTCAGGCCTTGAAGGTCTGTATCTTCTGCCTCTATGTCTTGTATTACCTGGTTAAGTTCTCTATGGCTTTCAGGGCCATCCACTCTGCAGGCTTGTGTCTCTCACTAGCTTGTTCATTCCTCAAGGGCAAGGGCCTTTGTGGTTTTCTCTTGGCTTTGTACCCAACATTCCTCTATATATGCTGAACAGGTGAATCAGACCTCTGGCATTTTGTGTGCAACAGGGTGCCTTCAGTAGGCTATACTGGCTTAATGAATGGTCCCACATGCCTTAGGACAGGATACCTAATAGAAGAGGGCTAGTCGTTTCCTTTGGGGAGAACTCTAGCACCTGAGCTTTTGGCAATAACCAAAATCTCCATTGTTCCCTCTGGGGTGCATACTCCATGCCAAGGAGACACTCGGAAGGCTCTACTATTTAAATACATTGCTTGAGTTGTTTCAGCACGTTTTCCATGAATGCTGTGCTGCCTTACCTTGGAGGTGGTGTCTCCCTGCGAACTGTGGCCTGCTTTGCCCTGTGCTGAACTCCTATGTCTTTCCTTGAGTGACTAGAGAACCTTCCTTTGCAACACAGGAAAGGCTTCAGTCTGGAACGCAGTAAAGCCAAACATCCACTGAAAGCAACGATTCCCCTGCGTATTATGCAATATCCCGAGGAAGCGTCCGTCCTCACTGTGCCAAAAGACAGCTGGGCGTGCTCACAAGTGCTGCACACAGCTGCCTCCAGTGAACGGTACAGTGTGCAGCAGTGCACATGCTCCAGAAAGTGCTCTGGGACATGCCAATCACCAGGTGGCCCGGGTAGCAACAGCATCCCACTACTGAGAATATTTAGTATGAGGTGTACTCAACAAAATGGGAAGTGGGGAGCATTTTCTGCCTCAAGAGGTTGTCAACTGTCACGAAAACCACCAGCCACAACAAAACTCCAGCACTCACCAATGTTCCTAGTTTGATTTTATAATAATACCAATTATATCCAGTTCAGAATTACAGAAGCCTAAGACAGAAGTGGAATGGAAGGGCATCAGTGTACCCAGGGATGAAGGTACCAGCTATATAAGGGTGGATGCTAAGCCTAGGTATCCTATTTGTCTCGAGTCTCACAATGTGCTTATCACTAGAGAAAATAATAATTTGGGGGTCCAGGAAATGGTGGCTTAGGAAAAATATACAGGAACACACACACTCACACACATCTTAGGAGACCTGTAGGGATTTACTGAACTGTTGCAGGTTAAGATAGCCAGGTGGGGACATGTGTCCTTCAACACTGGAATCCATGGCCTCACTACAGGTGTGGCAAGGGTTTAGGGAATTAAGGGAGTGGGGTTAAGGGCACACCTGAATCATGTCTCTCCTTTCTCACAAGGGCAAATTAAAATTATATGTACGCCCATAAATAATTATTTTTACGATATCCTGTGAGATCCATGAGACAAACTCTGTAGGCACAATATCATCCAGCCTGCAGAAAACTGTGTAAATTTGTAATGGAAAGAATGACTTTGGTTGGCTGTCACTGTCAGGGCATTTCTAAAGCAAAATGAATCATGTTTCTATGATACATACCCAAAACTTTTGGAAGACCAAGAGTGCAGGCCATGCAAAATACAAGCCATTGGTGTCCCCATGGGCTGCTCTGTTCGAATTTTTGGTGCCACCCATGCTGGTTCCTGCCATGGACCTTCCCTACTTTTTTCTTCTCCCCCAAAGAATTATTTATTTATATGTGTATGAGTAGCTGTCTTCAGACACACAAGAAGAGGGCATCAGAATTCATTACAGATGGTTGTGAGCCACCATGTGGTTGCGAGGAATTGAACTTAGGACCTCTGGAAGAGCAGTCAGTGCTCTTAACCACTGAGCTATCTCTCGAGCCCTCCTTCCCCAGTCTTATTCTTTGGTAGCAAAAAGCTATTTATTTTATTCAATCAATGTGGGAGATTGGCTAGGCCTCTCTTATTACATATGGAAATGAAGTGAGACAAGAGGTTTCACCTCAGCCCATTATAAATATGCCACAGGCTGTGTCTGACACGCAGTGAAATTAACATTCTCTGTCCAGCTGTCCTCATAGGTGTGAAGGTTCCCTGGCATGTTTTAATTTACTGTGGAGAGTGAAAGCAGGACAGAGCGCCACCTCGCTGTGTATGGATGGGTGTTTTTCTTGGTGAGGAGAATCTGTCTCTTTAGTGTAAAAGTGCCACTACCATTTGCACGTTGCCCCTTTGTTTTGTTTTGTTTTCAGATGTCAGTCCCAGAAGGGGGTGGGGTTTCAACAAAGAGCTTGAGAAAGCTTCGCTAGTAATGAAATTTATTTGTGTGACTATCTGTGGTACACGTGTGGAGCTAGAGGGCTAGAGTGTCCTCCTCAGTTGCCCTTATTTTGAGATAATGTCTATCACTGAATCTGGAACCCACTGGTTTGGTAAGGCTGACTATCTGTTGACCTCTAGGACTCTGCTCTCTCAGTGCTGGGGTTAGAGGTGACTACTGCCATGCTCACTTTATTATGTAAGCTCCTGAGGTTTGAACTCAGGTCCTCACGCTTGCCTGGTAAGTAGTTGGATGACTGAACCATCTCCCCAGACCTCTGAAGGCATTTGACTCTGTAGAAGTCAAAGGACAACTTTCAGGAGTCAGCTCTCTCCTACTAAGGAGCCTGGGAGTTGAACTCAAATTTTCAGGCTGGTGTGGCAAGCTCTTTTACCTGCTGAGCCAATTTGCTGGTCCATTTCACTAATTAGTATGGAAATATCAAACGCCCAGGCACAAAGGTTTGGACATCATCTGCCCACAAAATGGGCAAGTAGTTTGAAGTTGCCCTTTCTAATTGGTTGGCAGAAGCAAAGTTTAATTTGACTAATTCACAGAAAAGAGGACCACATCCCCAGCAGAAAAATGGGAATATTTTCTAAGAAGGAAAGTCAATGATGAATCCTGACCTGCCACTTGCCATCTATGGCTGGGTAAGAGACTTAAGTCCCCTGGGCTTTCAGAACAAGAACAGAGATGCGATTCTCCCGAAAGGACACTGGGAACAGCAAAAGAGTCAGCTATACACAAATGGCTCTGAACACTGCCCGACACTTCAAGTGCTCCATAAACATTAGTTCTGAGGACAGTTTTTATTTTTATCATGATTGGTATAAGCGACTCCTTATTTTCCCTGCCTTTTCTATGCCCTTTTTCCTGGATGTGTTGAAGAGATGGATCTCTTCAGTGTGAGGCAAATGCTCTGCTACTGACCTGTGGGTCTATACACTCATTGCATTTTATTTAATTATAAAGGTTAATTTTATTTATTTTATATGCATACATACTCTACCTGCATGTACACCTACGTGCCAGAAACAGACATCAGATCCCATTATAGATGGTCATGAGCCACCATGAGGTTGCTGGGAATTGAACTCAGGACCTCTGGAAGATCAGCCAGTGCTCTCAACTATTGAGCCACCTTTCCAGCCCACTTAATTACCTAATTAATTAATTAATAAGACAGAGCCTCACTGTGTAGCTCTGGCTAGCCCATAATGTGGTATATAGATCAGGCCTGCGTCTACTTCTGAGTGCTGAGATTAAAGGCATGCACTACCGCACCTGGCCACTTGTATGCATTCTTATATTGTAGACAGTTTATACCATGAAACCTTATCCCTACGCACAAATTAGGTTTCTAAGTCATAACACATTTTAGACATGGAATCATAAGATGTACTTACAATAATTTCTGGCTGGAAGCTATCTAAAAAAAGTTATATATTATATTTGTAAAAAAAAAAAAGATTCTTTTGGAGCCAGAAAGAGATCATGCACGGGCTCAGTAAAGAGCTAGCAGTAGTTCAGTGTTTGCTCACAAGCTTGATGACCTGAATTTAACCCCCAGAACCAAAGGTGGAAGGAGAGAACTGGCTCTCTAAAGTTGTCTTTGGCTTCTACTTGGTGCTATAGTACCCCATCAACACACACTAAAAATAAATAAAAAAGGATACAAAGCAAGCAAGCAAGCAAGCAAGCAAGCAAGCAAGCAAGCAAGCAAGCAAGCAAGCAAGCTAGCAAGCAAGCTAGCAAGCAAGCAAGCAAGCAAGCAAGCAAGCAAGCAAGCAAGCAAGCAAGCTAGCTAGCTCACTTCCATGGGAGACCTTAGGAATCACGGAGCTGTAGAAGGCAGAGTCTCTGCTGAGAGGAACTGTATGGGGAGCTGAGGCTGTATAGCGATGGTGGGGGGAAGGGTGGACGGGGAGCTGGCTGTCCCAGCTCGCTGAAGTGGACCAGTGCACTTCACATGAACTGCGCTACTACTCCATCACTGTCTTCAGCTCGGATCTGTGATCTCAGAAGCTCTGGGGGAGGATTTATGGGCATATTTTACAGAAAGCTCTGCAGACATTCCCTACCGTGGTTGAGATGTGCCCTTAACTACTTACTGCCCAAGGAGAGGAAGAACTCTGAAGTTCTGGCTGGAAAAGTTACCTCTATTTTCCTGCACAAAACCATCTCTTTTTCTAGCTACATAGTTCCAGTAATGGATTTTTCTCCTGAAATCTTTTCTACCCCAAAGACACAAGCTTCTAGCTTATGCCCCAAGAGAAAACCAGGAATTTTTTTTTTTTTTATAAAAGCTGAAAGGGACTCCCTTCCTTATGTGGGGTGTAGTTTCTCTTCTCTCTCCCTGCCAAAATGTTCCCAACTCTTAAACAGAAGCACATTCCACTCCTTATGACAAACCTCAAAATGAAAACAGACTCCAGCTGTCAAACAGCTTTGTTTTGGGGGGAAAGTCAGTTATAATGACACTGAGAAGTGAAGAACTTATAGCTACCAGTATAGTGACTTTTATTTGTGTGAAAGACACTTAGTAACTTGGGAAGGAATACCAATGACCTCATGGACTTGGGAGCTATGCTGACCAACCTCAATGGAGAGGACTGAGGGGACACACTAAAAATCAGGTCACAACTAGAACTTGCCCCTTGTTTTTTGGAGATGGGGCGTCACAAGGTAGTTCATGTTGGCCGTGAAACTTGCCCTGCCTGGGATGACATGTAAAACTTGTGTTTAAGTTGAGCAGCATGGAAGAAATGTGCACTGCTTTTGTAAATATAGGCAGAGAAGAAAAGTTGTCACCTCCCACTGTGATATTACAGCTTGGATGTCGCTCTCAGCCTTTGGCATCTCTCTAACCATATAAGAGAGAGAAGGTAGAGTTGACAGAAAAACAGGTTAAGGGCTCCAGTGTCTTGGGCTAGCCTCCATCACAGCCAGAGTTGAGAATGGGGAGCTACAATGTATCACAATATCTGTACAGAGCAGACAAACTAGAAGGGCCTCAACCAGATGCAATTTCTTCTTCATTGACAGCTCTACTTATTAATGTTAATACAGTCTGAGACAACTTTAGAGGCTTCTGATCTATGATGGATCAGTGGTTCTGAGTTAGAAATCCCAGGCACATCTGTGAAGGCCAGACAGAGCTGCTGTCTCTAGTGTTAGCATTCTGTCTAAGCTCTGCCCCACAGTTACATGGCAACAGCCAGGTGTGCCTGACTCACTATAAACGGGGCTGCTTGCCCCCTCCTCTCTGACTTGTTCCTCTCTTGTTCTTGCTCCAACTCTCTTCCCACCCCCCCCCCCCCACGTGCTCATGGCTGGCCTCTACTTCTCTATTCTCTCACTCTACCTGTCTCTGCCTCTACTACCCTCTTGACTCCCTTCCCCATGCCCTGAATAAACTCTATTCTATACTATGCTGTCCTGTGGCTGGTCCCTCAGGGGGAAAGGATACCTCAGCATGGGCCCACCAAGGAACTCCTCTTCCCCCATACCTCACTACACACCATCACAGAACTATCCCCCCTCTCTTTATCTTTTTATAAACACATCATCTAACATTACTGGATCCCTACTTGTGGATACCAAAATCCATAGATGCTTAAGTTGTCTATGAAATGGTGTTGGATCCTCCCCCACACCTACCTCCACCCCCAACCCGTATCTTCCACCCATGGAAATGTGAAAGTTTACACATATTTGGTGGCTATCCTCAGTTGTAGTCCTGAGGGTTCCTAAAACCCGTGGAATTTCCAGGGTGACAGGAACATTTTTTTTTTTTTTTTAGTTAAAATATTCCTATAAGGTCCTTCCATTAATGCCTGCTTTCACGTTAACAAAGCAACTATATTGGGGTCATAGGTATAGGAAGGATCTGGTCATAAGGAAAATCAAATGCTATGGATCCAACTCTCCAAGAAAATTGACATTTTTTTTTCTCTTGTAAGAAGCCTGAGACATCCTCTCTTTCTAGTTAAAACTCAGGAAATGAAAATCACTTCTCTACATTTAAAATGCCAGGACAATCGTAGTGGGCCCAGGTAACGATGCCATAGGTAACGACAGTCTTCATGCACACTTATCTTGGTAACACTGATCTTCAGCAAGCCTTGTCAAGCTCATTACTGGCTGAAACACTGTCCCCCACACCCTTACTGGTCCTGTAAAAGTGCTCCATGGCTAACTTATTGATACCAGAGGGCAAACTTCTTCAGCAGAGATGCTAATGCACCATTTAGAGTTGGGTTCCTCACCTCTTCCTCCCTCTGACCACCATTCTCCATGTCTCAGCACACTAGGATTCTTTTTTATTTCTATTTTTAAATTAATTTATCTTTATGTTATGTGTTTTGCTTGCATACATGTCTATATGATAATGTCAGTTCTTGGACTTACAGGCAGTTGTGAGCTGCCATGTGGTTGCTGGGAATCAAACCCGGGTCCTCAGGAAGAACAGCCAGTGCTCTTAACCACTGAGCTATCTCTCCAGGCCACACACTCTGATTCTTCTGCCATAAATGTCTCTAAACAACATCTCAGAGGAGACAGATTTGAGTCAAAGGGCTCCCATCTCTTCCACCCTTCTCTTTATTTACAATCGCTCTAGTAGGGAGAGACTTTCTGGAACATGGGCTGACATGGGCCTGCTCAGGAAATACTTCTGAGAGGACTGGAAGGCTGGGGTGGAGCTAGTTTGTAGAATATTTGCATGAGTTGGTCCCCATCACTGGAAAGGAGGGGAGCAAGACTGGAACCTCCAGCCCATCCACCCACTTATCTCCAGGAAAGGCAGGGTGGGATTGATTACAAACCCTCTGGAAGAAACTCTGATGGCTTTGAGTGTGGTGAATACCACGGGGGCAGAAGATCTAGCAGCCAGGACGCTCCAGACAGCACCTGACTTATCTCTTCTTCACCCGTCTCATTCACAGCAACCAGAACAAAGCAGTCAGCCATGACCCCTAGTTCTAAGTCATCCAGGCAGATTAAGTGAAGCCGGGAAGAGGATAGTAAGAACCATGGTTTTCAGTGAGCCAGTCATTCAGAAGGATGGGTAGCCCAGTCACAAGTGGCTGAGCCTTAGCCTATAGCATCTAACAAGATCTATAGGTAGAGAGTATCAAAACGGAGTTACGGGATGGAGTTGTACTTGGTGTTCCCTGGTTTTGAACTCGTCATGAACGTTCTTATAGCTGGTCATAGAGTTTATTTTGGAAACAGGATGACAACATACTTCATTCTGTTTCTTCCTCTATAGTGGGATATTCGATATGTAACTCCCTGTCTGAACACATCAGTAAGGTTGATGTGTCAGGACCTGGTTTTATGGCAACACTTAGCTGGATGAGGACTACCAGGTCAGACAGGATTTGTGAGCCTCTGAGGCTGTACTCCTAACTCTTTAGAAGACTATTATAGACGGTTTTGAGAACTGTAGTGCTGGTGAATTCATAATGGCAGAAGACTCCTAAAGGCTCCCTCATCTGCTGTGAGCTTATTCTCAGTAGCTAGCAGTCAAGTTGCTGTTCTACGTGGAGTGTCTCACTGCAGCAAGGCACACAGAGCTGAAACCAAGAGATGTACAGGGGGAGCGGGGCTTGGATTAACAAGAGACATTGCATCGATGACCTGGTCGACTAAGAGGCTACCCAAGGGAAGCACAGGCAATGTGCTTCACCTGGGTGCAGCGAGAGGCAGGAATGATGTGTGCTTGCCAGAGAAATGGAGCATTCAGAGAACATGTATATTCTCATGGCACTCGCCCAAGCCTGCCCACTCTCTATCTCATCCTGGGCAAGCTTGGGAGCTGCAGTTGCTTTGTGTTCAGTGGAGAAACAGATATGTTTGGAAAATGAAAGGTGAATGTTGGGAGGTACAGACAGACATGGGTACTACACTACTGCCCACAATTGATTCTTGGGGAGGGAGTGCCCAGTCTCCACTGGAGGCTGACGTCACAATGGGCTCAGCACCTTAAACTCCCAGCCTACATCAAATTAAATGCTCAGCGATTCTCAGAGAAGGCAGCGCTACCAATTCTCTCAAGAGCAGTCTAGCGCATTTCCCATTCCCATTCAACCCAGTATTCGTGGCTGGCTAATTTAGCAGACACATACTCAGTTTATCTTGTAAACGGTTATGAAGTCCAGATTCTATCAGTTAAATTTCTCTGCACACTGCCGTCTGAGTTTTACAAAAGGGTATTTTCTTACAAGTTTATCTTTTCTTTCTCATTTATTCTTCCCACTGAGCCCTCCGACAGACTCTGAGGGTGGCCTATTACTTTTTTTTTTTTTTTTTGCAACATTAGCATTTTGGCTTTAATTTTATTTCATTTGCATAAATGTCCCCTGCTTCTGATTATAGGATTCTTGGCAAAGCCCGTGGGTAAGGAAGTGTGATAAAGAGGGACAGACTATGACAAATGCCGGAAGCACAAGATGACTTGACGGGTGTCTCTCAGGCGCTCGAGTGAACAAGGGTGTATTTTTGCTAACATTCCTATGCCTGAAATCCAAACCAAAACCCCCGGGAATGAAAACAAGGAGGCCAAACGTGGAGGTGGGAGAGAATGGAATCAGATCGTATCAATCGCTAGAGAAAACAATAAGTTGATAAAGCTGATTGCAGGCTGGGCAGAGAGCGGCTAAATATGCAGAAAGTAAAAGAACAAGGTTCAACTCTAGTCTGGGATTGTAGCTCAATGGGAGAAGGCTGGGCGAGCAAGTGTAAGGCTGCATTCCACCCATCACAGAAAGAGAAGCCTGCCACTCAGGAGGCATCATCTCTCCCCTCTCGCTCTTTCCATTTCCCCCACATTCCAGGTTGGCCTTGAACTCCCATTCTCTCCCACTCTTGCTCCTTAAGTGGTGGAATGTGCCACCACACACAGGTAACATGGGGACTGCTTTCATTTAAGTTAACTCTGGGTTTATGCAGAGAAGAATTTGGCTTTCATCTAGGGAGGAAAAGATTGAAACAAGGGGATGGGACCCAGATGACCTTTTGTAGCAGAAAGGCACTGGCCCGGTGAGTCACACAGCGCTTTCTCCTCTTGTTGGTCAATAGTTTTTGGAAACTGAGGACACCAGTCACCGTCCTCTCCCTTGGACATAGCATGCTGAATGGACAGGAAGGTCTCCTCTGTTTCTGGGCAGAACGTGGGATTTCCCTGAACGGAGGCACGCTGCCATGCAGGCAGAGGACCCCCTGTCAGTACACCACGTCAAGAGGAAGCTGCTGATGTAAGGGCCATGTCTGAGGGAAAGCAGGAAACTCTGATGTTAGATAGGGAAGCAAAACGTCACAAGGTAGGGAAGAGGAGGGAACTGCCAAGGGCTCAGCCAGGGGCCACAGGCCACACGGAGCTGCATCATTCCCAACTCAGGGTGTTACAGATGCCAGGAGCTAGGGGCACCACAGAGGGGAACGTGTTTTGTTGAAACTTTTGTGAAGCAGGCTGGGAGTTTCTCCACTGAACTATGGGGCAGGAGAGCAAGGGAGAGGGGTGTAGGTGATTTTGCAGGAAGTACATTGTGTGTGAGCTCCCCCGATGGACAACCTGGGCTGGTGGAGTTCACCGCTTTACTATGGTTTGTACGTCTCACTTAGAGCACGGCTTGGGGAGTGTTTGCTTTTCTCACTGTGTAAATAAAAGTCTATCTCTGGAAAATGGCACAAACTGTCCCTCCGATTGAAATCTACAAGGTCTGAATGACTTCACCTTCGCCGGTGGGCAGTGGAATTTAGAAAGCGCTTGGCTAACCATGCATCCTGAAGTGGAGGGGGTGGCGGGTGGGGATGCATCCCAGCAAGCTGACCTGAATCAGCGCAGCAGGCAGCTCTACATTCAGTACATACTTAGAGAGCAAGGAGGGAAAACAGAAGGAGTTCAACGGAACGTGAGAAAGAACAAACCGGCAATGCCTCTGGAGGGTGAGGCCGGGGCTTGCTGTGTTTACCCCGCAACCCCTGTACCGGGTCCAGTAAATCTCCACCCAGCGTCATCTGGGTATGACGTCACTGATTCCCCCATTGGCTCTGGCAGCTTCCTGCTTTCTGGGGGCCAGCTAGGGCAATGATGTCAGGGGTGCACCTGGTAGTGGTACGGTGTGGCCAGATCAGGTCACCCATAGGAGAGACAAAAGCCATAGCAAGTTGAAGCTGATTTTTTTTTTTTTCTTTTGAGACAGGGTTTCTCTGTATAGCCTTGGCTGTCCTGGAACTCACTTTTTAGACCAGGCTGGCCTCGAACCCAGAAATCTGCCTGCCTCTGCCTCCCTAGTGCTGGGATTAAAGGCGTAAGCCACCACAGCCCAGCACGAAGCTGATCTTCTAATCGTTTGTCCCGGAGACTTCCACTTTGGGGTAGGTCCACCTTGGCTCCTCCCCACAAGGAGAGAATAAAAAAGGAGTGTGCACATGCATACAGAATCATCTTTTAGGATCTTTTAAGGATTCTCCTTAGGCAGGTCGCCGAGGGAATGGACTAGAAGACAGAAGGAACCAGATGGACAGCCACTGCGTGTCACGGATGTCCCTGCCTCAGTGTATGCCTTCCTCATGAGTCTTTGAGACAGATTCCCAGCAACTCTTAGAGATACCCTATATGGTGCTAACTACCCCATAAATACCACTAGATGGCTTAATTTGTTCTGGATGAATTGTAAGATTGTTAAAGTCCAAGATTCCAGTCAAGATTATCATAAAATCCTCCAGCCCTGCCAGACGTGGTGGTGCACGCCTTTAAACCCAGCACTCAGGAGGTAGAGGCAGGCAGATTTCTGGGTTCGAGGCCAGCCTGGCCTACAAAGTGAGTTCCAGGACAGCCAAGGCTATACAGACAAACCCTGTCTCAAAAACAAAAACAAAAACCAAAAACCCAGCCCTGTATGTCATAAACCTGACTTAACAAAAAAAAAAAAAAAAAAAGAATTCAGTCTAGGCATAGTAACTCATACAACGGCAGCATTTAGAAGGCAGAGGAACTGTGAGCTCAAGACTAGCCTGGGATGTATAGGGAGACCCACCAACCAGCCACCAAGAAAGCCACCTAGAAAGAACTCCCACTGTAAATTCCTTCAGAGTCCTTTGTTCGAAGCCTCGATGTGATATCAAAGAAAAACAGTCACAGAAAAAGCCAACTTCAAATGGACATCTGTTAAGAATTCAAGCTTGGTTGGATACCTCTCCATGCTGTTTTGGAAATGTGTAACTGCTTAGGAAAGCTCTTTGAGAAGAAAGAAGTCCTTTGCCCCCGTCTCCACCCCAACACCGAGTGTAAGAAGAGCACGGGACTAATTAACAGGGAGAAATCTCTGGGTTTTCTCCCTTTTGCAAAAACAGGGAACACATTCAGACACACCACCTTCAGAGAACATGTCTCTTAGGGCCACTTCAGCTCCTTCCCCTTGCTTGAACGCAGCGCGCCGCTTGCAGAACATGACCAGCAGCCCAAACAGGCAAGACGGAGACATGGGGTCAGATCCCACACGCTGGGGAACTCTGATTCTCCTGAAAGTGTTTGGCCCAAGTTAAATATTGTTCTAAGTGCTTATGGTTTATCATTTCCCCATTTATCATATTTTTTATGT
The DNA here is from genome assembly GCF_000001635.26 of Mus musculus. Classification (NCBI taxonomy): domain Eukaryota; kingdom Metazoa; phylum Chordata; class Mammalia; order Rodentia; family Muridae; genus Mus; species Mus musculus. Next base: position 4,109,633 of record NC_000076.6, on the reverse strand, counting down.
TATAAAAGTGATATACGCTACTTCACACTAAGGGTTTGGTGTGGTCTTTCTGGTCCTTTCTCTAAGGAATTTATGTTCCAACATTACTTCACATATATGGCTTACAGAGTAAATAATATTTCATGCCAAGTGATTAAAGAGGCTTTGTAAATAATTAAAGGCTGAACCAATGTGATAGGACAGAGAACACCTGATATATATATCACGAATCTCTTTCATCATGAGATTATTTTTTGAAAAGTTACACAGGCTCTTGGGTTTATTGGCTATTATAAATCACCAGCTCCAAGGAATAGAGTAGTTTATAAAATTTGAGGTTGGGAAAATTATAAGAAAGTATTTGCTCCTTCTGCCCCTGCTCAAAAAAAAAAAAATGCATTTGGCAAATGATTTCTTAGGAAAAGAGGCACTGAGGTGTGCACTATACCAGTTGACAATCTTTTATTATTTCGTAATTTTCAATAATATGTTGGGGAGAATATGTATATGTAATGTCATCCTAAAGAAGCAGGGGCACCCAGGAATACGTTCCTTAAATTCTTTTACAATAATTAATTTTGTGTATGGGTGTGTGCATGCATGTGTGGCATTCTGTGGACAATTTTTAGGAGCAGGGTCTTTCTTCCTACCATATGGGTCCTTGGGATTAAACTTGGGATGTTGTTAGACTTGGTAGCAAGCATCTCTATCCACTGAGCCATCTTGCCAGCCCAGGAATGCATTTTTACATAGGGACAAAGAAAGTGACTGTAGAAAAAATACTTGGCTACCCTCACACATCCAGAAAGTCTTCGGGATGGTGAGCCGAGGGGTTTCTATAAAAAAATCAATCGTGGGGAGGTGAAATGGGCCAGAGAAGCCTCCACACTAGCCATTAGAAAGTGTTAATCAGCACCAATTAAAGCAATTACCAAACAGAATGCGATGTGACAGCTCAGCCCCAAAAACACAGGCGACAGCTAGGCAAGGAAGGAAGTTCAGGTAGGTGTCCAGCCGCTAATACCCAGAAGGACAAAGAGGTGACGCCTTTCCAGCATTCCCCATGTGATTTCCCAACACCAGTCAAGCTGACCCCAGTTACCACTCGCGGGTGGACTGGCTTATGCTGGAATTCTTTGTTTTCAAGACTTAAGCAGCAGCAGAGGTACAGAAGGGCTATCTGCCTGCCTTCAGGACACACCAAGAGGGGACCTGCCCCTGTGTTCTAAAGCTCACAGTGTTCTGTCCATGTTGGACATTTATTTACCAGAGTCTCTGTACCAGAAACCCACACGGGAGGTAAGGGACCGCGTTCTTCCCCATGCATGCTGGAGGTACCATTAATGACTTGCTGAATAAGAGAATGAATGAATGAATGAATGAATTCTATTGAAGAATGGAGAACAGTTCTGATTGTGGACGTCAGGGAGTGGGGATTGGAGGTTAGCCTTGTATCTCAGTATCTCCGATGCCTGATAGCAATTGAATGTGGAATGACTAAGCATAACATTGCTTCATCCAGCTAGAATTTTCCCACCTGCAGGGGTCAGTTCCCTGAGTGTCATCCCGCCCCCCACCCCCCATTCCTTCTCCTTAGTCATCCCACCAGGAAGTTACCACAATGTCTCTCAGAGGAGTGATGAATGCTTGATGCATTCCAGCAAGTCTGTGGGAGGGCCCAGAGTGCGGACAAAGAAAGTAAATTCCACCCTTATTAGGAGATCCTGGCCTCCTGGGGGAATTTGCCCAGCTTGCATATGGCTTCCTGTACTGTCACAGAGTGCCTCCAAGTGACAGTGTCCTGCCTTCCTGGACCCCCTTTACTTAGGCCTCACTTCCTTCCTGATTCCTCAGGCCTGATTTCGGGCAGGCAGGGACACTCCCTCTGTCCCTGAGAGCAGCCACCAGGGGAACTTCTGCGTTGAGATAACGTCACTGATGGCTCACTCCAGGAAACCTGTGAGTAGCTGCTGCTGCTCCAGGACTGTTCCATGCATTCATTTATTACAGGTCATAAGTCAGAGAGCCAGGCCCAGGAACAGGCTGGGGGAAAGAGTCCACGCTGATTTTACAGGACAGCTTTGGTCTTAGCCTGGCCATGGAGGTGGGGGTGGGGTGGGGTGGGAGATTCACCACAGGACCATCTTCCTGGCTTCATCTATGTTTCTAAGAGACTTATTTCCTATGTCCCGACAACCTTTCAAATGAGCTAACACTAGACTCAATTCTGTCTACCAATCAGCTTCTTCCCTATGTTCAGGGTCACAAGGTCTCTCTCTCTCTCTCTCTCTCTCTCTCTCTCTCACCCCCCCTCTGTCTCTCTCTGTCTCTCTCTCACTCACACACACACACACACACACACACACACACACACATAAGACAAGGTCTCACTATATAGAGCACGGACTCAGTATGTAGATTAGACTGACTAGTCTCGGACACACAGGGGTCTGTCTGCCTCTGTCTCCTCAATACTGTGATTAAAGGTATACACCACTGGCTTTTTCTAATACTTTACTTAATAATAGTGTGACTCCTGAAAGCCACTACACTAAAATGTTTCCTTTTATGTTTAAATGTGAAATGTCCCCACTTGACAATTTTATATTATTTCATACTTTTCAATAACATGTTGGGAATAAGATGTATGTGTAATGTCATCCCAAAGGGACACACAAGATGTGTTGAAGAAGGAAACAGAGGGTGGGCCACTGATTCCCCCTCACCCCTGGGGTAGCTGTTAGGGTCCTGGCTACTGTGAGCAGCCAGCCCCAACTTGCCCATAGAAATACAATATCGTAACTCTGAGTTGCAGCAGAAGTCGGTCACTGGGCCACACTGCTGCTGAGTCAGCAGACAGATCTTGAGACCACTCACTCTCTTCTCTCTCCCAGAAGGAAATTCACTTTATGCCTCTGTGGCTCCTGAACACATGATCTGAAAATAGAAGGGCCTGGCCCGAGATGGCAGAGGTGTATTTTCACCCTGTTATTGGTGGAAGAGTGCTTAGAAAACCAGCAAAAATTGTCAATTCCATCCTGCTGTGTGATTCGTAGAGTTGGCAGAGCATGATTAAGACGTGACAGCAACACAAACTAGGAATAGCTTTGAGGTCTGGTACTCACCGTTCCCACCAAAGGATAAATGAACCCAGCCCCGATGCTGGCCCGGACATCACTGATGGGCAGAGTGAAATCCCTCGGCACTCCCTTTTTGTCAGGTTCATGAGAGAGAGAGAGGTGGGTCTTCGCCATGCAAATGGGCAAATTTCCAAAACCCTGCAGGAATGAAAAGGAATTACTTTCTTTGCCATGAGTGCTGGCTTCGTGCACTGGATCTTTGTTTACACGAGCTCTGCAGCAATTGTGTCTGGGCACAGACTCCAGCAGGTGAGGCTAGTGGGCGTGGCTGTTTGTTCAGCTAGAAGCTGAGGGAGGACAAGACCTCTGCTCTTAAGGCCATTATTTAGCGGTTGTGAGGTTTTTTTTGTTTACTCTGAAGGTTCTCCTAGAGAGGAGGCACTTGCATTGTGTGTGTGTGTGTGTGTGTGTGTGTGTGTATAAGCAAGGCTATTTTTAGACACAGCACTGGACATGCTGTAGAAAGCACTTTCCAAGGCTATTGATATCCAGGAAGGAGAAAGGTAACCAGAACAAGGCTCCTGATGAGGCTCTTAGGGCCATTGTTCTGCCCTTCTTGGGGTCTGCTGGGAAGCAAAGGGCCCTTTGTGCTGGCTCATGAATCATGGCTATTTGATCTGCGATTACATTCTAGGAACTAAGATGAGGTCACTTTTTCAGCTTCTTTTATTTTTAAGGACCAAAGTCTGTGCCTGACCCAGAATTCCAAAGGTGAAAGGGGAGGAAGTCACGTGCAGCAACTTACAAAAAGAACAGTGTCTGGGAAGGATGCTGTAATTACACAGCACATAGTGTTCCTTCAGAGACCTTACTAATTAATTGCAACCACATACTTGACACTAATGCTTAAGGAATATTCCCGTGGTAGACAGACAGATGACAGAATGTAATTGCTTATGATTCAACATACAACTATTTAGAACATTTTAGAGCCATATCAGTTGTGGGGGCGGGGGTGGGAGTGGGTACTATATTCTTGAAATCCCTACTTTTACATATTAATGAGGATTTTGGCGAGGAAAAAATATCATAACTGGTACCTAGAATTTCTGATTTTGTAAAATGAATAAGTATTGAAATAATTCCTATAAAATTATATGCATGGCCTTTGAAAATTTACTATAAATTAAAAAATGTATCATCCCATTAACATATTCTACCATAAGTCATATTTCAAAATGAAAAAAGACTATTAGAATAAATTATAACATTAAAGAATATAAATTATTACATATAATTTAAAATATAGAACATATTTTATATATGTTATAATATAAATATATGTTACAAGATATATAACATGTAAAATTTATATATAATATATAGTATATAAAATCATATATGCTATATCTCATATAGTATATATAATATAGATATATAATTATATAATATACAATGTATAAAATATAAAATAAATACTTATTATACATACTATATATGAATATATTTTATATATATATGTGGCTGTGCATGTCTGTAACTCCAGCATGATGGGAGTGGGATGAGTAGAGACAGGAGGATCCCAAGAGCATGCTGACTAAAAAACCCAGCCAAGACAGTTAACTTTTAGTTCAGTGAGAGACCCTATTTCAAGGCAGTCAGGTAGACCATGATGCTTTCTGCATGTCTATGCACACATGCACACACCCGTATGCTCACATGTGTGCAAAACACACACTCTCTCATACACACAAAGAAGAAAGAGAGAGCCGGGTGGTGGTGGCACACCTTTAGTCCCAGCACTTGGGAGGCAGAGGCAGGCAGATTTCTGAGTTCGAGGCCAGCCTTGTATACAAAGTGAATTCCAGGACAGCCAGGGCTATACAGAGAAACCCTGTCTCAAAAAAAAAAAAAAAAAAAAAAAAAAACCAAACCACCCCCCCCCCCAAAAAAAAACAGAGAAGCTGGGGCTAGGGTTGAGCCCTGGCTGAGAATGTGAGAGAGGCTTTTAGATCCAGGGCCAGTACAACAGAAAATAGAAACGAACGAGCCATGCCAAAAGAATACAAGTTCAGACTTCAAGAAAAAAATTCTTTTCTCCAGGGGAGAGGGTGAGTGGGGTCCTCCACTACCACAAACTAGGCAGTCAGGTTTCCCACATTTGGGGATATTGCAGGGTCAGCAAATCCCGGGTGCAATGGGTAAGCCTCGCCTGCAAAAACTGACTTCATGACTGTGGTGCCTCCCATGCCAGGTGAGTAGACATTTGGTTTTTTTAAGACAGGGTTTCTTTGTGTAGCCCTGGCTGTCCTGGAACTAGCTCTGTAGACCAGGCTCGAACTCACAGAGAGATCTGCCTGCCACTGCCTCCTGAGCCCTGAGATTAAAGGTCTGAGATACCAGTCTGCCCAGTTGAGAAAACGATTTTTATCAGACCCCAGAGAGCATTCAACTTGGCACTGATAGGATAGTATTTAACAAAATATCACACATATTCTAAATAAGACAAAGGGGTTGGAGGGGGAAAGTCGACAATGTTATTTGTAATGTAGTGATCCTGACATCGAACTGAGATGCTGACTTCTGTGTAGCAAGGGTAAAGCAGGTGGAAGTATTTGAGGCTCAGGGACCTTTGGGCTATAGCCCCTCCAGCCCTTGTCCCTGTCTAGAGGTAGAAGATGGTGTAGCCTTCAACTCCTGAGAACAAGGTAATGAACTACCTGCATACAGACCTCACTGAACACTGAACACTCCCTTTGCGTTCACCTCACTGGTCGTATGCAAGGATTTTTAAGACAGTAGAGCCAAAAGGGCAGTAAAGAATCAAAGGCTGACTCCCCTCTGCATACCAAAGGGACAATTCCCTGTGCTTCTGACTGAGGGATTGGGAGTGCATGTGAACTCTGATGACAGCCATACCGCATACATTGGATACGGATAGAGCCCCGTGGGAAAGTGCTGACCTAGTACAAGAGCCTGGCTCTGGGTTCCATCCCCAGCTCTGCAAACCAGAGCCGCATTCATGATCTCGGAGATCAAGGATACCTGAGTCAGAGAGTAAATGTCTTTATTATGATGGTTTACTTAGCCAACACTTCCAAACCTTTAATCTCTGTTGGTCCTCTGGCAATTGAGTAGAGCTTCACTAGGAGACGGAACTTAAAATCAAGGTGTGTATTTTGAGATAACGGCAGATACCCTACCTAAGAAGAGTGGGGGGATCTTGTTTACCTGTTGCGTATAGCGATCGATTTTGGACTGCGCCTCAGGAGACAGCTCAATGTCCTTGGCTCCATAGACAGTCTGGGCAATGACTCTTATCTTTTCCACGATGGGAAGCTGGAGAAACACAAAGGGCAACAGAATCATTGGCCTTCAAGTGCTTGAAGAGTACAGCAATTCGATGCAAAGCTTGGCAAAGTTTTACATTTTTGACTGAAAATTCCCCCACAAGCATAGTATTGAAAGCCAGCCATCCGTTCTCGCTCTGTCATCCAGGAACTGAAATGCTCACAGCAGACATCAGCTGGCAGGAGGGAAGCCTGTCAACCTAGTTAACCATTTTTATCCATTTCAACGTTAAAATAATGATTTATGCCGTGCAAAAACATTCCTAAGAGCGGTCGGCTTTCGCAGACATTGATGCTGATACGTTTGGGTGTTACATCGGAGATGCCGGACATGACTCTCCGGTCACATTAGCTAGCGCTGGGAAATCAGGCAGTGTGGGAGAAGCTCTGAGAAGACTAGAGATTAGCAAAAGACAACAGCTGTAGTGGTACACTACAGCACCAAATCCCAGCACCGGGAAGACTGAGGGAGCACTGTAAGGTTTAAGCCAACCTGGGCAACATAGGGAGTCTATCTCACAGAGCCGAAACCCTTAACAACTGCAACAAAACCCCACAGAAACAAACCCCCGACTCCTTCCAAAGAGAGCAACCAATGAATCACCCCCAACCAGATAAAAACAAAGTGAAGGAAACTAGTAAATCAATGTGTGTGATGCTATCTGGAAAACACTGGACAGGAAACCTAGGTGTGACCCTGCGGTAAGGACAGCATTACTCATTGTGCAGATGACCCTATAGACCGTACACAGCAAGGGCATTTGGTATATTCTACAGGCAGGAGAGTTATGCAATGATGACATACGAAAACCTAGTTCTTGCTACCTTCCCAACCCTGATAAAGCCACAAACTGCTTAGAATCACACTTTTCAGTACAGCAGATTGTGATATTGTCAAGTTGTTCTGTGGACTGGAACTTAAATATTGGACATTTAACAAATAAAACAGAAATGAAAATGTAGGTCCCTCCATCCCCCACACCGCTGTCGCTGCCACACGCCTCCGGCCAGGACCTCACTATGTAGTCCTTGCTGGACTGGTAACTCGCAATGCAGACTATATGTCAAAGCCACAAAGCTCTGCCTGCCTCTGCTTCCTGAGTGCAGGTATGAAAGTCACAAGCCACCATACACAGCAGGTGCATGTATTTGTAAGCTTTCACTGGAGAATACAGAAAGGACCATAAGTGGTGGAGACCAATGCTGTGCGCATGAATGAAGAGACTCAGTGTTATTCACACATCAGCTCTTTATAACTTACTTTATTAGTTTTATGCAATTTCAATGAAAACCCAAGAGCACCTGGGACTCTGGAATGTGACCAACTGGCTATAAAATACATAAGGAAGAGAGAGTCATGGCACAAATCAAGTATCAACAATACTTCAAAACTATATTAGTCAATTCCTCGTGATAACAACACAGGAAGAGATGAACGGACTGGGAAGGGCATTGCCACAGACATGAGGTAGTTATAACAGACAAGGAAGGGTCAGTGACCCAGTGGACTTTTGATTAGAAAGAAATAAAACCACACCAGGCCCTCTCCCTGCAAAATATCTAATATGGGAGAGATTTAAAAACAAAAACTCTAAATATCACAGGATTCTGTCTTCCCAATGGAGGGAAGGGTTTCTTAAAGATGGCAGCAACAGAAGGTCATAAGGTTGGACATGGGTCATGTATGCCCGCATTCTCAGCACTTGGGAGATTCACAGATAGTCAAGCCTTGACTATTTAGTGAGTTTAAGAATAGCCTAGACTACGTGAAACCCTGTCGATCCACTCACATTTATACCCCTACACCAATGCACACACACATACCAGAATAAGTCACAAAAGAAATGATTTATAGATCCATAATTTTTCCCTAGGGACTGGAAAGATAGTTTCAGTCAGTGGTTAAGAACCTCTTTCACAGGACCTGGGTTCCATTCCCAGCACCTATATTGCAGCTCACAACTGTCTGTGACTCTAGTCCCAGAGAATCAGACATCCGCTATTGGCCTCTGAAAGCACAGGGCGTGCATATGGTGCAGAAACATTCACACATGTTTGGAGAAGCATACGCATAAAATACATGAAATTAAAACAATTGTTTTTTTCCCCTGAGGCAGGGTGACTGAGGCTCCCCTGCACTGGGATTATGAGTGTGTATCATCAGACCCAGGAACTTCCGAATTTACAAACATAAAACCTAGAAAGTAAAGGGATACAGGTACGCGAGAGAAGATAAAGAGTTGGATAGTTTTGTTTGTTTGTTTGTTTTTGTTTTTTTTTCAAGACAGGGTTTCTCTGTATAGCCCTAGCTGTCCTGGAACTCACTCTGTAGACCAGGCTGGCCTCGAACTTAGAAATTTGCCTGCCTCTGCCAACCAAGTGCTGGGATTAAAGGCGTGCGTCACCACGCCTGGCGATTTGGATAATTTAAAAGCCAGAATATTGGTACTAAAATAAATTTTGAATGTCTATAAAAAGGCATTTAATAATGGGCAAAACCTAATAACTACATAAAAAACAGTCTCACTAGTAATCAAGAAAATAGTTATTAAAATGATAAAAACCAAAAACCAAAAGCCGTGGGCCAGGGACACGGCTGTGTGGTTAAAGAGCTTGCAGCACAAGCTTGAGGACCCAAGTTCGGATCCAGCTCTCACACAATTATGGCTCTGATGCACCAGTGCTGGGGAGGTGGAGACAGGCTCAGTCTATCTGCCAGCTTAGGTAAAGAGCGACCTGTACTTTAGCAAAAGACTCTGAAAAAACAAGATAGAGGGCTGGCAAAATGGCTAAGCAGGTGAAGGAGCTTGCTGCAAAGCCCAACGACTGACCGGAGTTTGATCCTTAGGACCCATGTGGTGGGAGGAGAGGACCATTTATGCAGCCATCTTCTGACTTCCACCCTGTGGTTTGTGTGAAGACACACCAGTGCTGGAAGGTGACAGGAAATACACCCAAGGTCAACTTCTGGCCTTCAGGGGAGCATGCATGGGTGGGTGCACCTGTGTGCAAGTGTAAGCCCTCTTCCTCCCACCCTCATCTAAGAAACAAACCACACTGGCCACAAAAATACGAACCCTGATTCCTACTCATCAAATGCCACCTGCAAGGGAAGAGGCAGGACGCGACATGTTCTCGCAGCAGTTGGAGGGTTGGGGAGGGCACCAACTGGCTCACCACTGAGGTAGCTTCTCTTTACTCTGAACAGTCTCCACTGCAAGTCCGACCTTCCCAATACACACCTCAGCAAGAAAAATCCCAGCACTACAGCACTGTAAGGTCTGCCAAGAGACAACCCTGCTTGAGGTGTTTCAGCCTCTGCACCCTATGTCTTTGCTTCCTTCTTCCTTCTGGGATTCACTCATGAAATCTCTTTCCCTGTCCTCTTCAAACATCAAGCTCTCTAAAGCTCTCAGGTCTATGCCAAAGGCCACATCTCCCACTGGGCAGCAGTTTATAACCTGTAGGTCATGATCCCTTTGGGGGAGGGGTTCGTATCAGATATTTCTTACAAATTATAACAGTAGCAGATTACAGCTATGAAATAGTAATGAAATAATTTTATGGCTGACAGTCACCACAACACGAGAAAGTGTATCAAAGGCTCACAGTGTTAGGAAGGCTGAGAACCACAGCATTAGGGACAGTATTAATATGCATTAGCCTTCCCTTCTTTGACATTGGGAGCACCTGTAGTGTTCTTCCCTGAAGGAGGGGCTGCTGGCAAGGCTCATGCTGCTTTGGAAAGTACCGATGGATTCAGAGGTACCAATAGACTCTAGTGGCTGGACGTAACTTTAATCCTAAAATCTGCTGGCTGGCAAGGTGCCTTTTATAAACCACATGAAGAACTCTCACATGAGAAATCCCATGTGAGAGTTCATCTCTGAAAAGGGACAACTAACTATTAATTGCTAATTACTTTCCAGCAGGGCAGAATGTGGACCACAAGCAAGAGGTCAGGGAAGTTTCTATCCCTGTGTCTGAGCTGCAGTTAGCGCAGCTGCCATGTGGGCACAGACTTGGGAGGGCGTGGGAATGTTAATATAAAGAGCTAGGGCACAAATGCAGATAGACATAAGCTTGAGGATGCCATTATTTTCAGTACTGGGAATTGAACAGAGGGCTTTGCTCCCAGGACACAAATGCTTTACCACTGAGCTATATCCCCAGCCCCTACCCTGTTTTTTTTTTTTTTCCTTTTCTCTTCTTTTTCTTTTTTTCTTCAGACAAGTTTTCAATAAATTGCTCTAGTTAGCCTTGAACTTATGGGTAGCCTAGGCTAGCCTTGCACTTGCAAGCTCTGTTTCAGCTTCCTGGGTAGCTGAGATTAAAGGACTATGGCAGGAAGCTCAACACACTTCTAACATACACAGCTTAAAGCTAATGTTAGCTGAAGAGTAAAGATGGGCTACAGGTCTCTGAGGTCAAGGGTTGTAGCACATACTTTTCTCAAGCATCATCCATCCATCCATCCATCCATCCACCCATCCATCTATGTATCTATCTATGTATCTATTTATGTATTTATATATCTATGTATCGATCTATGTATCTATTCTATCTATATATCTATCTATGTATCTTTCTCCCTCTTCCCCCTCTCCCTCTCTTCCTCCTTCTTCTCCCCCCACCCCCTCTGTTTTGTTTGTTTCAAGGCAGGATTTCTCTGTGTAGCCCTGGCTGTCCTGGAACTTGCTCTGTAGACCAGGCTGGCCTTGAGATCCACCTGCTTCTGCCTCCTGTGTGATAGGATCAAAGCTGTGTACCACCACTGCCCAGTGGTACTTTCTTATTATTGTGACTAAGTATCTGAAAAGAAGCAGGAAGGGAGGGTTCCTTTTGGCTTGCAGTTGGAGGGCATACATTCTCTCATAGGAAAGGACAGTGATGGAGTGCATCATTTGATCCACGGATGCGAGCACCAAGCTCACTTTCTCATTATTATTCAGTCTGGGATGCCAGTCCACGGAACAGTTAGCCTGGGTGGTCTTACCCAATGTAGACACTCCCTCATGGGCACGCCCAGGGGTATGTCTCCTAGGTGCTTCTAGATCCTGGCAAGTTGACATTATTAGCAATCATACCATATATTTACCAAAGTTACTCCAGCGGCTATGGGGGCAACTACCCTTAGTGTTCTGTTGAGCAAAGGACTACACATTTCCTGTCAGCTAAGCACAAGCTCCAGAAGAGAAAGGAAAGCTCAGGTGAGGAGGTGCTGGGGTGACAGTGACAGAGGACTTTGTACATGAACTGACAATCTCATCGTCTGCACAGCACATCACCACGCAAAGAAGGCTTGCTCCAGGCGCTGTACCGAAGCTACCACCATTGTCTTTGCTGGTCAACCGTATCGTGGAGCCAGAGCCAGCAGGTAAAGAGACTTGTCGACAAGCCCGATTGGAGTTTGATCCATGGGACCCAAATGGTAGCAACGTGAGGACTCCTCACATTTGTTCTCTGCCCTCCACACGTGCAAACACAGACACAGCACATACCACTCCAAGATAAATAAAGCTTTCATGAGATGATAGAAGATCTTTCTAGCAGGAAAGGGTTCTCTCATCAAGCACAACAAGGACCATACCCTGGTGGAGGACGGCAATCATAGGAGCCCCAGTCCCTAAGCAGGCAGTTCCTATACATCTTTCCATCTCTGCTAAGCTCCCGATGTTTCCTGTCTCAGCACCACTCCAGCCTTCTGTGAGCACAAGTGCGGATATCTTTTGCTGATAGCTAATGTCTTCCTCGCTAGTGTTTACTGGAAAGTGCTTTGGGAATACCACTCCCGTGCCAGGCTGACTTTGTGACCTGTACTAAATGGGACTCGTACAGAGTCCATAGTGGGAGGCAAAACAGGAAGAGGTAAGCCTTGGGATAGTCTCTTCCCCTCTGGTTCTCTCTGTCACAGCCGCATGGCCTCAGCAGGCACTCCAATCCACTGAGCTGGAAGCCCCAGGCCAAGGTTCTGAAAGACTTCTCCTACAGTGTTTAACAAGTAAATAAATGAAAACATCTCAGTTAGCTTACCGCTTAGAGTTAGTGTGAAAACAGTCCCATATGAGCGCTACCCTCCCTGTGGGTAGTGTGCGTACTCTGTGTCTTCAGCAAAGGAACCTTCTATAATTTCCTTGCTTGGTTGTGAAGAGAGGCCTACACGCTTTGGGGGCAAGCCAGTCTAAGTGATCTTCTGCTGAACTAAGATTCACTTAAGCTGCTTTGAGGCAAATGATAGCTTTTATAAAAACAAATAAAATGATAAAGTAAGTTATGAGTGTTTATTCTTTTATCAGCATTCCCCTGATTGTGTGCACAGGGGATGAATCTGTTTATTCCCTTCCTCTGGTAGGCCTCATGTCTAGCAGAGTGGCTCACACATAGTAGGCCTTGTCCAAGCCTGTGCTAAATATGAAAACAGCCATCAATGGAAAGTACTTTTGCAGTGCTGAGGTGTCATGCACAAGTTTTGGGGACCTTTCGTGTAACAATTCCTAACAGAGTGCAAGCCACGGCACAATAAACATGTGGGAAGGAGAGACACTCCTGACAGTCAAGGCTCTGGGTAAACATGAAACAGTCAGGAGGGGCAGATTGCATGGAGATCTGTAAAAGCCGGCCAGGCATTAAAGGAAACTCCCAAGGGTGTAGCTCGATGGCAGAGCATTCTCCTGGCATGCACAAAGCTCTGGGGTTGACCCCCAGTATGGAAAAACAAAACAAAGCCCAAACAACTTTGACGGTGTCCTAAAGGAAGTACAAGAAAGATCTCAAGAAGCAGAAGGAAGAATGATGACTGCACAGGAAGTGGAAGGCAGAAGGAGCCTGGGCCCACACAGCCGTGGACCTTTAAGGACAATTAGACAGCTGTTGGTGACTGCCAACACGTTAATACCACTGAATAGCCCTGGCTGGCCTAGAATTTGCTTTGTAGACCAGGCTAGCCTTGGACTCACAGAGCTCTGCCTCTGCTTCCCCAGTGCTGGGTTGAATGCCCGCTCCGCCATGCCCAGACTGTGTGTGTATCACAAAAGTATGTACAAAGGTTAAGTAAAAACTTTTGGGGGTGTATTGGCTGCTTTATTCCACTAAAAAGACACGCTTTTCAATAGTTTGATTTTATAGCTTCTTTGAGTATTTTCAGAATCTTTTCAGAATAATATTTCTATCAGCCTGGATCACCACAGCTATGCTCAAAGGGAGGGAAATCACGCCCGTTACTAGAAACCTGACCAATTATCCAGGCCTCGTGAGATCTTGGATCTCAGAGGAGAATGTACTTTACCAGACCAGCAAACTCCTACCTCTACTAAAACTTATCCTATAACCACAGGGGAGTATAGCTCTCAGCCCTCCTCAGCAGACAAATGCAGCCCATTACAGAAAACAACAACTGGCCCCAACACAGAGGTTAACGGCTTGTGGGGACCCAGCCCCAGAGGATAAACCCAGAGAATGAATATGTATATATTCATTCATACACACACACACACACACACACACACACACACACACACACACACACACACCTCCTGTACCTAAGGCTCCGGAAACATCACAGAAGAATGAGGAGAAAGATCGTAGGAGCCAGAAGATGGAGACATTCCTGTGAGACCGTATTGCCTCAAAATGGCTGCCTAAACGATAACAATTTTAATAGCAATTCGAATGTGGAGGGTGAGATGAGGGACTTCTGCCCTCAGATAAAAATCTCAGGCAACTAATGACTACTGAGATGAGAAATAGCTTCTCTCAGAGATGAGCCCTTTAATACATTATCCAATATAAAGTGGCCAGCCTTGAAACCATGTACACACAAGCAAAAAGGGACTCAGCTGATAGGATTTATATATCTATGCATCCCTCCATATGTATATGCATCAACTATAAGAACAAAGAGGTCATTAATTAGAGAGAGTAAGTGGGAGCATAAGCAGGGTCAGAGGGAGCACAGGGTGGGAGAGGTGTAATAATGCTTTCGTAAAATTAAAAAACAAAACAAAACAAAACAAAACAAAGTGAAACAGAACTAAAGGTTAAAAAACAAGACTGCTAGAAATAACCATGTAAAAAGGCTTTGTGGGGCTGGAGAGCTGTCTTGGTGGCCAAGAGATCTTGCTAAGCAGGTGTGAGGACCTGAGTTTGACTCTGTAGCATCCATGTCAAAAGCACGTGTGTACAGACCCAGTGCTATGAGAGGCAAAGGTTGAAGGAGTCTGCTGGCTGCCAGTCTAACTCCAGGCTCACTAAGGTAGAGAGTGATGGACTAGAACGTTCTCCTGTGTCCTTCAAGTGCATATGGGAATGTGGACCCCTCCTGTGGCCACACACACATGTGGGCATACGCCAGAAAGAAAGGGAGAAAAATGTAAAACAACATAATAAAACCAAGCCAATGGCTTATAAATGGTTACGTTTCTGCTCACTTGGAGATCAGATGCTAATGGTAGCAGCTTGGAAAAAAAAAATCCCTTCTGAGTGATTGATTAAAAATACTACCTAGTATTCTGCTACCTAACCCTGACCATATCTTAGCAAGGCCGCACTATTGTTTCAGCTCTGCACCAAATAAAGTCATTGGTATGCATCCCAGATGCGCTGAATAAAAGATAGCGTTCTTTTGTGTCTCCAAGGCCATGGAGCTGAAAGCACATAGGTTAATCATTTTTATTCTGTGATACTGAAGTCATGTATTCTGAGGCCCATAAAATATTCAAAGAGAAGGATCAATTAATAACTTGCAAGTCAGATATAAATCTCCAGGTGCATGGTAATTACTCCAGTTTGTATTTTAAATGAAGTCTGAATTTTAAATGACGGACTTGTAGTTTGGCAGGCACCCTTTCTGGTAACCCAGACAGACATATAACTGGAAACCAACCATGTTCATTTGCACTGATCAGACCTCACAGGTACAAGAGCTGCACGACACACGTACTACCTGGTACCCTGGGAACAGATGTCATCGTTACCAGGGACATCAGGGGTCTGTATCTCTGACACAAAGCACACTGTGCACCAGAGACAAGCACAGTGAGCTACCTAGGGGTGAGCGTGTACTTCTAGGAGCCTGGACCCTGAGCTTCCACCCTGAGCAGCAGGTTCACTTGAGATCCCCTGAGAAACATCTTTCCAAGGCAAGTGCCATGTGTGACGGGCAACAGTGACTGGGCTCTGGGAAGTAAATAGATGTCTCATAGTTAGAAAACCTGCATTCGTCACTGAAAATAAGAAATGTGCAAGGGTAATATTTTTCGTTATTACTCGCAAACAGTACTCTGTAGGGACTACCAATACTTACTTGGCCCCCCCACCCTCCCTTTTTTTTTTTTTTTGAACTTTTCACTTTTTGCCTCAGCTTCCCGAGTATTGGGATTACCACCATGCCTGCCCGAGCGGGTATTTTCATGATGCATCATCTTCGTGTCTCACAAACCTCCTTGGAAATGTGTGTGTGTGCGCGCATAAGAGTGCAAGCACAAGTCATTTTACTTTCATGTTCAAGGAGCCTGGGTACTTTTTGGTGTTAGACTCTCCTAACTGCACAGCAAAGCTATTTCATGTCCACTGAGATGTCACCCCTGAACCTGAAGGGAACTGTTCTCTTGAGATATATTTTATAATATTTGGTATCTTTAAGGTCCACTTTGAGGCTACAACGAGGGTACTATGATATCGTCCTGCAAGAATAGGATGAGGTGGATGGTGGCCTCTCAACTTGTAGTGGAACCTCCATAGCTTGCCACTGGAGATTCCCTCATAGTGTTAGTGGGAACAATGCATTTCTAGAAACTTCCATGGCAATGATGTTCCGTTTTTCACAGGGCATGTAAATGAAATCACACACTGCCCCCCCCCCCCCCATGCTGTTTCTTTCATCGGCGAGACAGGGCTGGGAGGGGGCAAATGGGACAGTGAAGGGGACGCTTCAAAAGTCAGGGTGACTCTCGAGTGAGGCTCAGATCTCTCGTGGCCATTTTGCACATAGGAATGATGCACTGGGTGGGCTATGGAGGTGCATGCAGGTCAAAGGAGGACTCAGGAGAGCGAGAGTTGGGCAAGATCTGTTCTGGATATTGTTGTGGGGAACTGGGTATGAATCACTTGGAGGAGGCTGGTGACGGGCAGGATGGAAGACCGATCTCTGCTAAGGCAGCTCATGCTGGATAAGAAATGAAGAAGAAAACAACACAGAAGTGAGAAAAGCAGAGTCACCAACAAGAAACTCAATGGGACATGTGCAGGCAGCTTGTCACAGACAACCCAAAGGGCCCAGGACCTACAAAAGAGGAAGGAGAAACAGGGCAAAGGGCATGCAGGCACAGGTGACCAAGGGAGAGAGGACAGAGAAGGGGCAGGGACATGGACAATAAGAAGGGGCTCGTAATTGTTCTCATTGAGTATGTCCCTCCCCCCACTCCCCTAATGGCTACAAAGTGAGTAAGATACAGAGAAGATTTAAAATTCTACAGATTCAACCCCATATGCACAGTAATGTATGTAAAACCCTAAGGATATTTAAAAAATGAAATGACTTTGAATTAATCACACCTCTACTCTAAAAAATCCCTACTTCATATACATAGACGTAAACACATGTGCATGCATACATGTATTTTAAATTTATGCCTATAAAATTTGAGGATCTGGTGGCAAATGCCTTAAATTTCGATGACAAGAAAAGTCACAGTGGCCACATCTAACTGGAATATATTCAAATTTGAATCTTTGAAGAAAAAAATGAAGTAATTTTCTCAAAACCAACTAGAAAGAAAAACACCCCCAAAACAACGACAACAACAATAACAACCCCCAATACACTCTGCTTTGAAAATGACTTGCGCCGGGCGTGGAGGCGCACGCCTTTAATCCCAGCACTCGGGAGGCAGAGGCAGGCGGATTTCTAAGTTCGAGGCCAGCCTGGTCTATAAAGTGAGCTCCAGGACAGCCAGGGCTATACAGAGAAACCCTGTCTCGGAAAAAAAAAAAAAAAAAAAAAAAGAAAATGACTTGCAGAGTAGAAACCAAGCCTAAACTAGGGGAGGGGCTGTGACTGTCCCAGGTCATAAACTCACGGCTGGCTGTGCTTTGATTTTTTTTTCCCATGCAGCCCCAGTTTCAACTCAGAGAAAGGCTCTATGGTTTTACATAAGTAACAGGAAAGACCTAACAAAAACAAATGTGAGCCTGCCCCGCTGTGAAGGTCGCACCTCAAAATGTGTGTAAACTCAGAGGAAGGGCACCGGAGGACCGTTCATGTTAACTCTCAATGGAGAGAGCAAGGCTTGCTTTCAGGGTCATCCCTTTGCAAAAATGAGTTCCTATGATTCCACTCACAGCTCTTGAGCCTCACAGAGAGGGAAGTGTGGTCTAACGGGACCCTGCCTGAAGTCCATGGTGTATCAGTTATGTACCTTACAAATAAATACAGCTCTGATATGTCAACATATGACAATTTTGAAAAAGGTATAGACACTTAGGAAAGAAAAATAATTAAAATAAAAGTGAAACACACATACAAAAAGGAAGGGCTCCTTTGAGAGTGGGGGTGGGGTGGGTCAAGCTTTGTAGAACTCAGATTTTTGTTTTCCTGAGACAGGGTCCCATGTAGCTCTGACTGTGCGGTGGTGGCACGAGCCTTTATTCGCAGCACATGGGAGGCAGAGGCAGGCAGATCTCTTCTCTGAGTTTGAGGCCAGCCTGGTCTACAGAGCGAGTTCCAGGACAGCCAGGGCTATACAGAGAAACCCTGTCTCAAAAAACCAAAACAACAGAACCATTGGTTTTGAACTTACTATGGACTGGAGATCAACTTTGAATTCCCAAATGTGCCTCTTCCACCAAGGCTGAGTGCCAACATTAGTTTAAAAATGAATTATAAGGCTAGATATAGTGACACATGCTTGCAATCCAAGAACTAAGGAGGTAGAGGCAGGAGGGATTAGAAATTTAAGGCCACCCTTAGCTACAAGGTCAGCCAGGATTATAGGAGAGCTTGTCTTAGAAGACCAAACACCAAAACCTACCTGCCCCCATGAGAAAGAGAGAAACCACGCCAGAAAACCTAGTATTCCCATTGCTGGTTATACAGCCCAACACCACACACACACACACACACACACACACACACACACACACACACACAGAGCATACACGTAGTAAAGACAATATCCAGTATTAAAAGCAATGAGGATTCTCACATGTGCTATGACATCATCCATGGACTGTGTGAAACAAGCCACAGATAAAAAAGAAACGACTATTTTGGCAAGATCACATTCATAAGCGGTATCTAAAAAGTCAAATTCTGAGACATAAAGTAGGATGGTGGTTCACTGAAGGATCTGTTGGAAGGGGGGGTGGGGGTGGGGGACTGTTAAATGGATACCAAGCTTCAGTGTTCTAAGATGAGAATAGCCCTAGAAACCGGTTGCATAATGATGTGAATGTACTCAATATCACGATTTGTAAATGGTAACATATTTTACTACAAGGAAAAGCTATGTAAGATATTGGGCAAGAAAACCACTGTGAGGGTTGATGAGATGACTTTGTGGACAAAGGTGCCTGCTGCTGAGTCTCGCCTGCTCGTGGTTCCATCCCTGGAACCTACGTGGTGGGAGGCCAGAACTGACTTGCACAAACTGACCTCTGATTTTTGCATGCATGCTGTGACTTGTGTGTGGCCACACATATCACACACACACACACACACACACACACACACACACACACACACACCACACAAAAGAACCATAGGAGATACAAGAAGCATGCCTTGTAATTGAGTAGCTTTGATACTGTTCAAAAGCCTTGTTGTTGGAAGGTCAATCCCTGTGAGCATAGCTTCCCACCCAGAGCCATCCCCTCCCTTGGGCCCAATGTTTGAAAGCAGAAGGGCACATCAGATGGCTAACGCCTTTAGTCATGAGCTTCCTTCACTGTTGAATCTCCAAGAAGACCACATAAGATGGGTCATATAAACAGTGCTTTAAGCGCTGGCCTTCTACAAGATACGAGAGCTGCCACTCCACTGGTAGATGCGACTTACCTGAACATCATACAGGAACTGGAAGCGGCTTCTTTTATTCGCAGCTTCTCTCACAGCCCGGGCCAAGTCCACAGATCCTTTCCCTCCAGCCGACCAGTGATAGCAGGGGACCGCATCAAAGGCACCGGCCCGTTTAGCGAGCTCACACACCAAGTCAATCTCTGCACGGGTGTCCGTCCTGGTGATGAGAACGTTTGTGGATTCTGCATCTGTATTCACTTAGTGATGTTTTGAGAGAAAGACTAACGGTTTATATAGAACTTCACTCCCTAACACTGAATATATTGAGAACATCAAAAGTGGTCACGTGTTTAAATAAATCAGACACGATGAAAAAGCATGTAGAAAGAATCCCCTTTAACATGACTCAAGTGTTGTTTTCTTTGATTTGTTTTTGAGACAGGGTTTCTCTGTGTAAACCTTGGCTCTTCTGGATTTGCTCTGTAGTACCAGGCTGGCCTCAAATTTACAGAGAGCTGTCTGCCTCTGCCTCTGGAGCGTTTGGGATTAAAGGTATGTGCACCACCACACCCAACCTTATTATGGGTTTTTAATCAAGAAGTTACATAACACCTCCTTTTGATCATTCATTCAG
Source organism: Mus musculus (assembly GCF_000001635.26). Taxonomy (NCBI): domain Eukaryota; kingdom Metazoa; phylum Chordata; class Mammalia; order Rodentia; family Muridae; genus Mus; species Mus musculus. The sequence goes on along the minus strand of NC_000076.6, from coordinate 4,089,578 downwards.
TCTATCAGACAGAATCACTGGGTAGAACAGGAAAAACCAAAATACCCCCTCCCCCAAAACCAGACAGGTGCTCATTGACTCTGTGTGTTTAATTTCCACAGTAACACTAGAGAACACATTGGGGAAAATGAAACCAAATCAAACAAACTGAATTCTGTGTCTTTCACAGAAAGCTGGACTCACTTGAAGACATTCAGTGCCACCACCACCGGCACCCCGAAGAGCTGAGCGATCTGAATTTGCTTCTGTAGGTTGCAGCAGCCATCAGCTACCAGCTGAATGTTCTGGAAGGAAACCACCAGCAGCTGTGTCATTATGTCTTACCTAACCCCCCCCCACCCCAAGCTAGACCCAGCCTCACCACACTGACAACTTTTGTTTCTATCTTTTCTTTGCCGGAGACAGGTTTAAAAGGAGACCCAAGTCACCTTGTGTTTCCAAGAAAGATGATTACAGATAGAGGTGATTCATGGTCAAGGTAGGTTCTAAAACTATTCTGGGTCCAAGCACATGTATCTGAGACTGGGGCCAGGCAACTACTGCTATGTAAGACTAACAGAATGTAGGCAAGCCCACTCTCTGCAGCTAGGGAGCAAAAGACCCCGGGATGCTGAAGGGGTCCTGCCTCTTCTGGTTTAAACCCATGGCACCACCTGTAGGAGCTAAGTGGTACTGTCACCATCTAACCAGTTTGTCTGCAGGACAGATACTGATTGCATTCCTATAAGTCATAAAAACACGTGTGCATCTCCCAAGAGACAACTTTTGCTACAACAAAAGGAGACATAGGTAAAAGCTTCCCTCATCTCTGGGCTCGGATAGCTGTCTTGTGAGTAGAGGACAGCAAATAAGTCTATATTTACCTTTTCTTCAGCTTCAAGAGTTAAATGAAAGGGTTTCATCCTTTTATCCCATCCATTTTCATGGGACTTTTTAAAAATGAAATTCTAGTGTGTGTGCATGCACGCACGCATGTGGGGCGAACCTTGGCTATTCTTCAGGTACCTTTCTTTTGGAGGCAGAGTCTCTCCCTGGCCTACAGCTCATGAAGAAGGCTGGCTGGCCATCGAGCCCCGGAGACCTACTTGTCTCTGCCTCCCTAGCGTTGAGAAAGCAAGTGTTTGTCACTATGTTTTGTTTTTTACTCGGGTGCTAGGGATGGAACTCAGGTTCTCACGCTTGCGAGGTGGTTACCCACTGAGCCATCTCCTCCGTCCAGAGAAGTACATTTCTAAGTTGTACACTCACGGACAGTCAACTGGAAGCTACTCACTGGCTGCACTGGACCATTAGTTCTTCTTACCTCCTCTGTATATTCTTTCTTGAGAGGAACCCCAGCAGTTACCTGAAATAAAGAGACAGAAATTAAGATCCATCCTACGAATTAGGAAAAAAAAAAGTTCTTCCCTATAGCAATAGGTCTGCTTTAAAAGGAGAAGTCTACTCAACTTTGAATAAATCAAGTACTGTAATTTTTACACAAACCTTCCCTAGTTAAGAAAAAAAAGTTCAAAATTTTAATTTTTGTATATCTAACATCTTACTCATATAAATGCGGGAGGGGAGACCCGACTCAAAACATTAGAAAACTGACTAGTAAAATCCAGTTATTTGTAAAGCAGATATAGCTGCCTAAACCAGGCTTGTTCTGGCAAGGCACAAATTTAAGCAAGCCTTACAATCTCAAAGAGAACACTCAAATTGTCATCTTAAAAGATGGAAGAAAAGCCTGCATCAGTTTCTATGCTAATTTGGCCAATTAAAAATAGAAGGTAATCCCTTAGGCCTCATTACAAATGTATCCCAAGCCTTGCACGCACTCAGCAATGAGCTGTTTAAACAACCCCCTTGAAGATGAGGACTAAGAAGACGCCTACATCCAACACGGCATTGCAATTACCAGGGAAGCCCTTGCCAGGGACAAGGGAAGAAACCATACAGACTGGAAGGGAAAAAAAGGAACTCATTTTGAGCAATGAATGGCAGCCCAGAATCCCCCAAAGATGTGGTAGGCTAAATCAATACAATTAAGTGAATTCAGACAGGATAGTGACAAAATAACATATAAAAACAGAAATAATCTGTTATTTAAAGATAGAAAGCATATACGGGAACAGATCTGTACGAAGATATAGAAGATCTTTATGTAATAAGCAATAACTTCCATTGGAATATATTCAAACAGAACTATGAAGAGGTGTCTAACGTCCTTTGAATAGAGATCCCAAAGAGACTGCAGAACCTATAAGCTAATTCTCAAATACACACAGGGTTTTGAGCCTGTAGTTCACTGAAATAGAGCTAGTCTTATGTAGGCTGGATACTGCAAACCTCAAAAAGTAAAATAAGTCCATTGGTAAAATGCAGATATCCTTGAAAAGGGTCACTTGTAGGTCAAATGTGAAGGAACAGCCTGGCTTGGGATCTCCGCAGTACGTTGGCACAAAGAGACCTAACTAGGCCAGCTCAACTGAAGGGAGATCCCAGAAAGAGGTTTGCACATATTTGGGAAAATGCAGTCATTCCACCCTGGGTCAAAAAAAAAATTTGATATTAAATTTTGTCAATGCCCTACACTCCAAAACACGTGGTTTACTCCAAGTGTTAACTTGTGGAGAATTTAGGGTATCTGGATATTTATTTGGTCAAGCATTATTGTATGTGATTTTTGTAAGGATAATTTTTGATGAGATCTACTGATTTATGGATATATAACATAGACTGGCCTCCTCTAAGCCAAGGAGACTTTTCCATCAGACTGCCATTGGACTGGACCTACACAAGCCATGGCTCCTGAGTTCCCAGGGGAATAAGTAGATCCTGGATTCTGCACTGGCACGCTTTATAATCACGTGACCTGGTTCCTTATTCCCTTTTACCTCCTACCACACATCTACACACCCAGTGACCTCTGCTGCCTGAGAAACCTGATTACTGTAGTGCAATTAAAGGGTTAACTGGGAAAAGATTGTGTAGATTCAGAATATTCGAATGTCAGTTCTTATACCGCACCAAGAACGGTTAGTGTGCTGGAAGACAGGCTACGGATTTAAAATGCCAGTGGCATAGCAGTTAAATATTCATACATGGGCTGGATCTAGGCCTCTCCACTCATATGTAGCAGAGGTGCAGCATGGTCTTCATGTGGGTCCTGAACAACTCAAGTGTGGGCTCTCCCATGTTCTTCTACCTGGGCTGCCTTGTCTGGCCTCAGTGGGAGAGGAAGCTCCTAGCCTTCCAGAGACTTGATGTGCCAGGGTTGGGGATATCTAGGGGAGGGCCCACTTGCTCAGAAGAGAAGGGGAGGGGAGGATGGGGGAAGGACTGTGGAAGGGGGTGGTTAGGAAGGAGGGGTAGTGAGCAGGATGTAAAGTGAACAAGTAAAAAAAAATAATTAAAAAAAATCTTCACTGTCATCTTGAATGCATTAGGAAATGCCCAGGGCATTAATGAGAAGTAGCCCTGGGTATGTCTGTCAGGGTGCTTCCAGAGAGAAGGGAAGTCCTATGGTGGATGGAGGCAGCAGTATCCTATGGGCTGGGGCCCATGACAAAAGCACAAAGCAAGATGATACAAGAATCGTCTCTGCTTCCTACTGCAGACTGTGTGATTGGTTGCTGTGATGGTTTGTATGGGCTCAGCCCAGGGAGTGGTGCTATTAGAAGGTACGGCCCTGTTGGAGTTGTTGGTGTGTCACTGTGGGCGTGGACTTTGTCCAAACGTCTCAGAAGCCAGTATTCTGCTAGCAGCCTTCAGATGAAGATGAAGAAATCTCCTCCTGCACCATGCCTGCCTGGATGCTGCCATGCTCTGCCTTGAGGATAATGGACTGAACCTCTGAACCTGTAAGCCATCCATAATTAAATGTTGTCCTTTATAAGGCTTGCCTTGGTCATGGTGTCTGACCCTAACTAAGTACAACCCTAACTAAGACAGTTTTCTCATGCTCCAGTCACTGTTCCTTCCTGGCACCAATGGCCCCTACCCCGTGGTCTCAGATTGTAAGCCCAGCCAGCCCCTCCTCCTTTAAGCTGCTTCTCATCAGGTCACAGTGGCGAGAAAAAGAACTGTGTTAAAATGGGCAGGTTCAAAGGTCACAGGATTTTCCACTGCTCAAATAATGGATTAAAAAATGCAAACCTCAGCTGAGTGAACACACACGAGGCAGCTGTGGCTATGTGTGCAATGTTGCTGAAGAGAAGCAGACATTATCCTGAATCAAAAATATCACCACGGAACTGTTTCAAGTAAGAGGCAAATGCATCGAGGTGGGTGATGAGAATTCAGAGGGACGTCGGATTGGAAGATCAAAGTTCATTTGTTACTCCATTACTGAAAACATTTTCTGGATATGGAATATGCCAGGCCCCGGGGCCCAGTAACTAATTAGACAGTTCCTGAGAGCAAGGGATTCAGAACCTGAAGAGGAGAGACAGTCATAAAATGCCATGAGGCCAAGCCCAGCCTTTACAGCCCTCCCTGGTTACTATTGTTCATTCATGCAACAGTTTGGTCCTTCAATGTTCCCCAGACATTTATGAGGCTATGCTCTCCTGGAGCATAGTGGGAGGTGGTGGAGTCTTAGAAGGAGAGGCCTAATGGGAGCTGTCAGGGGAAATACAGGGAGCCTTGCCCCTGCGCCCAACCCCTACATAGGAGGTGAGTTTTGTTTTGTCCTGGGCTCCCAGCCTGACATACTTACTGCCTTGCTTCATGTACAAATGCTGACCAGAGGATTACAACGTACAGAGCTGTGAGTGAAAATAAATCGCATCTCCTTATGAGTTGAGTATCAGGTATTCATTTTGGTAATGGGAACTGACTTAACGATTGACATTTCTACTTATGGTCCCTAACCTTGTGTTATCTTCTTTGCCAAAGAACCACAGGATTAAGAAGGGAAGGAAAGAGCAGAAAGGAATAACTGGGAAGAAATCACAGTGTGGCAACATGGCGCACACGTCAAGGAGAAGTGCAGTGGGACTGGACATCATGCCAGGTATTTTTATAGTCTGGAGGTCTGGAAAAACTCTGGACTCAATTCTAGGTCTGACCAGTTTCCTCAGCAGAGGTGTGATGCTACCACTGCTGGTCTCTATGTGTCTCCAAGATTTCTTCCTGTATTTTATAAAGATCCAATCAGACCAAACAGACTTTAAACCTTTTAGAGGATCAAAGCTGTTTAAATTTAAATGTGGGCATGGCAGAAGAGGAAGAGAACATTTCAAATTATACATACATGCATATAACTTTTCATCCACTCACTCACTCACTCACTCACTCACTCACTCACTCACTCACTCACTCGCTCGCTTGCACTGGTGTTTTGCCTGCATGTTTGTTTGTATGGAGGTTGTCAGACCCCTTGGAACTGAAGCTGCAGAGAGCTGTGAGACACTATTTGGTTATTATAGAACCCAGGGCCTCTGGAAGAGCAGTCAGTGAGTGCTCTTAACCATGGAGCCAATTCTACAGCTCATATATGGCTTTAAATGTTTTAACTACTTATGTGTTATGTGTGCACGAAACCCGTATGTTTATGAGCACTGTGATTTTGCAGGTGCCTGTGGAATCCAGAACAGGGTGTAAGGTCCCCTGGAACTGAACCCAGGACCTCTAAGACTGGCAGGTGCTTTTTACCACAGAGTCATCTCTCCACTCCTCGGCTTTTTTTTTAAGCTAGGAAGAAAACAAGAACTTACACTCGGCCCGCCTCCATGCATCTTCAGAGCTCGAACGGTGGCTACCAGCACGACAACGTTGGGCACCAGGCCAGAAGCTCGGCATTTGATATTGAAGAATTTCTCCATCCCAATATCAGCCCCAAAGCCAGCTTCAGTCACTGTACAGAAACAGGTAGGGAATGAGCTCTTATCATCAGAACACAGCAACCAATGTTTAATAAAAGTACAAGCTCTCACAACGGCCCCTACCCCTGCCACACAAGGCCACTACAAGGTGCTGTATCCCATGCCTACATAGAGGTGACCTGGCACCTCCCTCATAATGGAAGATGTGCTCCAAACTTTATCAAAGGGTCAAGCATACGTTATCCTTTCTTATTTTTGGGCCCCTGATCCATTCTGTTGGTGAGCAGATTTCAAGTTGGAGGCATGGCTTAAGGATACTGATCAGGGCATGTGAGAAAGGTGGCAGCTGGATTCCAGAATCATATTCATTTTTTTAGACTTCTTTCCAGTTGACAGAAATGGTACTGTGGGGGTTCAGTGGGTGAGAGCGAACCCTTGTTGCTCAAGCATGAGGAACTGAGTGCAAATCTCCACATTGATGAAAAAAATCTTAGTATGGCTGTGTGCACCTGTAACCTCAGCACAGTGGGGTGTGTGTGTGTGTGTGGGGAGACAAGATTGCTGGGGTCCGATGGCCAACAGCCTAGCTGCAGGTTCATTGAAAAGAGATCTTGAGTCAAGAGAAGAAGGTAGAAAGTGATGGAATCAGACATCCCATGTCTTCCTCTGGCCTCTGTGTGCGCATGAGCACACATATACAAACCCGCACCTCCCCTCCTCTCAGACGTGGCTTTTGTGCTATTTGTGGAGGTGACAGATGGAACTTGAGTATTGCTTTCCAAAACCACGATAGATACTGGGTCAATAGTATTGTCTTCCACTCAAGAGAGAGCTCCAGGGCCTTGGTATTTAGCGTGAGATCCATGGAGCAAAAGCAAGCAACAGCATCTCTTAAGACCTTGTTAAAGAAGTGGACTATTGGACCCATGAGATCTACTCAATCAGAACTAGCATTAAAAACAACAACTTTGAATTGATTTAATGTGCATGAATGTTTTGCCTGCTTGTATATCTGTGTACCATTTGTGTGTCTGGTATCTGCAGAGGTAGGAAGAGACCATGGGTCCCCTGTTACAGATAGTTCTAAGCCATGTGGGTGCTAGGAATCAGACACAGTCCTGTAGAAGAACAGCCAGTGCTCTTAATTCTACAGCCCCAACAGATTCAGTATTTTAACAAGACACTCATGTGCAGTGATTGTCCATTATCATTTGGGAAGAATACTACTAATGTAAAAATTATTTTGGAATATGGACCATCTACTGACAATATGACTAAGGCCATAATAATGGTACAGATAGGAAGTAGAAGTACATGAATTTATTTACTAAGGTCTTATAAAAATCCTAAAGGTTACTGTTGAAGGCGGAGAGCACAATGCTTGCCTTGCATGAGGGAATTCCTGAGTTCAAATTCTCAGCAGCTACAGAAGAAAAAAAGGAAAAAGCAAACAAATGAAGATGTAGCCCTAGGATTCATGGGAAATAGAAATGTCAACAAGAACTGGTGGAAATAGTTTTTTCAGATGTTATTTTAAACTATATATACACTTAATTCTTGCTTTTTCTTTTAGCATTCCATACACCTATTTTTATAGAATACACATAATTCTATAGTCTCCTTTATCTTAAAAGTATAATTTTATTTCTGTACTACAACCTTTTAGAATTTGTGATTACAAAAACAGAGTATATAATTTAATTAGGGTGACAAAATCTGTAAAACAGTCCCCCTGTTACTGAACAATTGGGCCGTCACCAGCATGTAGAAAGACACACTGAATTTGTGCTACATATGAGCTTTAATCTCTTTCAAAGTATATTCTCAGAATAAATTTCCAGGGGTAAGGATACGGGCAATAGACATAAAACATCTTTTATGACCACTGATACGCATTTGACAAGTCAATTTTATGGTTTGAAATTAATGTTTTAACTTACTATAGAAAAGGATAGGTTTCATAGCTTCGCTCTCCCTGAATTTTTTTTTTTTAACGAATTTTTCTTTGCAAAGATTTATAGCAGAACAATTGGAAGAATACCCCTCCTTTTCACGGCAGATGGGACCATTCTCATGACTCCATCTATTGTGGGCAAAGTTAGAAGTGATTTCTACTCCCCTGCAAGGAGGTCCTGAGAGGCTACTGTGAGGAGGCTGTGAAGATAAAGCTTAAGATGCAAAGGCGATTCTAGGATGCTGCAGATGTGAGGACTACAGAGAGAAAGAGAGATTGGGCTAAGAAGAAGATTTCTCTTTCCCCGCTTCTTGACTGTGGATGCAATGCCACCCACTCCTGCTACCAGCCTTGCCCACCATACCGTGTGGACTACAGCCTCAAACTGGGAGCCAGAAGAACTATTTGTTTTGATGTTGCTTTTCTCAGTAGTTTATCACAGCAGCAGGAAAAGTAAGTAACACAAATACCAAGTCCTCAGATACCTACTCAGAGAAACAGGATTTCTTTTATAACCACTCCTCTGCTTAGTATCAGCTGCTGTCTTAACTCTCAGCATGGTCCCCTCACTCTCCTCCATTCATAAGTTTGCTGTCATCTTAAGGAGAAAAAGTTCTGATCATCTTTACCATGAAGCCTTAAAGCTTTGCTCATGTAAACCATCCCTGCTCTGTCTCCCCCCACACTTCAGGGGCAGGGAAGGTACTCAGTTTGGTACAATGTTTGCATAAACATAGGAATGTGAGTTCGATTCCCAGAGCCCATGTTCTAAAAAGCCAGGCATGGTAGCTTATGTTTATAATCCCAGACTGGGAAGGCAGAGGCAGGTCGATCTCTGGGGCTGGATAGGCAGCCAGTGTAGCCTTCATTGTTCAGTTTCAGACCTATATGACAGTGTCTTCAAAAAGGGGAAGGGTGAGGTGGGTGACACTTTGAGGACTGACACCTGTGGTTGTCCTCTGACCTCTGCACACATTCACATCCCAAATGTATACAAAGATGCACATATGCAGGAACACACACACACACACACACACACACACACACACACACACCCCTCATTCTGTAGTAGCATCTAGCTACCAAGTTTCCTAAAACAACCCTACTATATTACTATCATCTCTGCTGTTCTTTCCCACCCAGAAAATTCCTTTCTTTCCTTCCCTGCTTCTTAGACACAGCATCTAAACCCCAGTCCAAGGGCTTACATCCTAGGAGGTTGCCTGAATCTCAGGCAGGGGAATTTCCCTTCTTGTCCTCGTGGGCATCTTCCACCTCTGCTGTTGTTTTTCCCCGCCCCCATTCCCAAGTTTTGCATCCACATGAGCCCAGTCTGCTAGCTCTTCCTTAGAGGAGAGGACAGCCTTACTTGTCTGTCTCTAACACCTAACACAGTCCCTGACATAAAAGTGCATAAACGAATAGCGTGCGATTCAACAGCCGATGCAAAGGTCACAACTCAACAGGACAGACATTAAAAATAGGAAGAAAACCATGTCTGTCTTACCTACCCTCTTTCTTCCTTACAAAACTGTTTTGACAATTTTAATCCTAGATGCAATGGTGTAAACGCCACTCGCATCTGACAATGAATGAGATCATCGCCTCGAGTGTCTAAATAGAGAAATTAAGATCAATTCCGTTCTTTAAGACACAAACTGGAAATAAACAAGAGTGGAGAAAAGAGAGCTTCAGCTAGGGGAAGGAAGTGGGCGGCGGCTGGGAAGGCTAGCTGCCAAAACGCTGTGCAGGAAACGGAAGAGCCAGATTCCCAGGCTTTGAAAGCCGCTCTGTTTTCTGAGCACGTGACCATTCTAAGGTCATTTGTCTCCAGGCTGCAGGCTGCCAAGGGAGAAGGTGAGCTGATGGGTGATCAGCCTTTACTAAAGTAAAGCAAGAAGCGCTTTGCTAAGGCACCAACAGTGACTAACTTGGAGATTGACGACTGCAGGGTTAGCCCCACCCCATGGGCCTTGATAAGAAGCCCACCCTTGTGAGAAAGGACAAGTTGCTCTTCCTGTAGGTTTCACTTCCTCACGACTTCCTGAGAATGACCAACAAGTTAAAACCTCCACGGTGACCTAAAAGAAGCAATTTATTCCCTTATCTTACTTGCTATCCCTAGTAGAAGGTTCAAGAGCCAAGCCAAAGATCAATCTCATATTGAATTTAATAGACATAGCCTTAAATCATGAATCGAGTTTGCTTAGCATGACTTGGCTTTCCTGAAAAGCGTGGAATGCAGGTTTCGGAAGGCTGCCTATTTAAAAGAGGCTTGTGATAAAAATTATTTGTGTAAGCCTCAGCCATGATTTGTCTTGGCAATCTCTTTGTTACAGCTCTTTCACTTACAGCATGAATGGAAACAGGAAATGCTGACGGATGGGCTCACTGAGTAAGCACAGGCATGATCCTGCAGGATGGCTTGATTCAAATGTCAGAAACCTACAAGCAGCTCAGAAAAGGGGCCGGGGGCATTGGGTCCCGGCTAGGAGGGACTTGGAACTCTGGGTGCAGAAGGAGGTTGAAGTGCAGGCAGCTGTCTTGGCCATGACAATCCCCAAGAGCACTTAAGAGTCCTGGTGTAAAGATCATAGAGAAGGAATGACCAGGACGGCCACAAAAATGCGACAGAGGCATGCCATGTGCTCTCTACACCACCCCTGAAGGAGGGAGTTTGTATTTGCCAAGTTTCCCTATGTTATCTCTGGCTCATTATATACAATGAAGAAACAGGGTGACAACTCTCAGATTTCAAAGTACACACCATCTTTATTAATATTACCTTTTTCTAGAGAAGTCCTGTCAGATACAGGTTCATAAAAAGCCTGGAACTGTGAGGAATTTTAGGATGACATTCTTAGTCTTTTTCTGGCTCCTAAGCCTCAGGCACCTTCTGGAGATCGGACGAGGAACCCAGTTGTAGATCCGGGCTCCTCTGTTGCCTGGACAGGAGTGGCTCTGACTTTCCTGCATGTTTTGTGACCCATGACACAACGCTTCTCAATAATTGTGTACGTCTCGGAATTTTGGAAAAACTTTCACTTTTTTTCCTCACTTGACAAGTCCTGAGCCTCTACACCTCTGTGGCGTGCCTGTGCAATCGCCTGTAGGAGACGTCCTCATTTAGTGATGAAAGCAAGCCCATAATTGCACTTATCTGCTCTAAAGTGCCCCATGAGCAAGCAGCATGGCTCTGCCTGCCTTCTGTTTTCAAAGTCCACATTCTGCTCCTCCCTATTATCTATCTACCTCCCCCTTTTCCCTTCCCACCAAACCCCTTCCCAGCAAGCCTCCCTCCCTCCTGTCTTGTTACCATTTTTATTATTTGTCTTGGGGCCCACTTCATTTCATTATGATTGCTTGCACAAGCAATGGTGACTTAGCAGTGCTATACCACCTAGGAATAAGACTACCTCCTCTGAAGCAACCATTAACCGCTTATGGTCCTTTTGGGTGGGGCTGTCACCAGCCACTATTCCATCCGTGAGGGAATATTGATGTGGCCTTTTCTTCTCGAAATGATTTCTATACTTCAATTCTCCCCCTTCCCCCTAGACAGGGTCATACTATGTAACCCTGGCAGGCCTAAAATTCACTATGTGGCCCCAGCTGGCCTCAAACTCACAGAGATCCATCTGCCTCTGCCTCCCAAGTGCTGAGATTAAAGGCTTGCACTTGGTATTGAAATCGTATTTATTCACTTTATGCAGGTAAATCTGAATTCTACCCTGTGTCATCCTTAGAGCTGGCTGTTCTCGTGCTTGACCCGCCTTTACCCACCCTATGGCACTGCAAACCATAAAATGTCATTGAGTTCCTCCTGAGTGAAGTGATATTCGTCCCTGCATCCCCTCCCACTAGTGAAGGTGAGGGGAAACTCAGCAGTTTCTGGAGATATTTTTGGTCACCACTCGTAGCATTTAACTAAGACATAGCATCTTATAATGCTCAAAACTAAAACAAAAACAAAACAAAACAAAAACAAAACAGAACAAAACCAAAAATAAACCCTCCACCGCACTCTAGCAGCTGGCTATGAGTCAAGAAGAACAAAGGAACCCTGGACTCTCTAGACACTCCCTCTGAGAATATTACGGATGCACCAGAGGCTAGACTACAAGGCTGCACAAACTTAGGATGTTAATCACCGTAACCTCATCCACTGAGATGCTGGGGTCTGAATTATCCACATAAAAAATTCTGCTCAGCAGAGCTTTGATGTATTGCATCAATAATGGGGTCAGTGCAACTTGGCAAGTGGGGACAAAGGTGAGTCCGGACTTAGTAGCCTGAGGAGGAAGGAGGGAGGGGGGCACCGATCAACATGAGAAGGTGCAGGTGATGGTGGTTGGGTTGTCAGCCTTCCTGCTAAAATGTGTATTTGCTGGAAGGCAGGCAACTATTTAACAAACTGGGCATGAGAAGGTGAAGGTAAATGGAACATTTATTGAACATTTCTACCTGGGCATTTTTTCTAGTTTTATTTTCTTGCTGCACTAATACACTCGGAACAAGAGCAACTTGGGAAGACAAAAGGGTTTATTTCAGCTCACAAATACCAAGTCATGACCCATCACTGGAGGAAGGCAGAACAGGGACTCCCTCGAGCTGGGCCTGGGACAGAGGGCATGGAGGAGTCAGTTGCATTTGCTTACTGGCTCAGTCATTGGCCAACACTCAGCAAGTTTTCTTATATATCTGACTCACCTGCCTATGTGGTGTCAGCCACAGGGGATGGGCCCTCCTGCACCAAGACAATGAGCACAGGGCAATATGATCTGAGTAATTCCTTCCCTCTTTCCAGATGACCAGCATAGCCCTCTGCTTAAAGCCCGTGATTCGAAGGATGGAAGGTTTCAATAATTGTTCTCTATGTTACTATGGTATTAAGCTGGACTGAGACCCAGGCTCAACTTGCTGATCCATCCGACAACCATAGACATTTCTGTAGCTGAACTGTTTGCAACAAAAAATCCAAGTGCCTTGTGCTTCAAGGGTATTTCATTCTTTGGATTCAGAAATCTGTTTTCTCTTAGGAGCAATTCGTGTGCAGATTACCCATCTACCCTTCTAATTGTTGGTTGCCACGCCAACAGAGGTGGGACTTGGGCAAGGAAGAGTAGATAAGACTTTGGATGAATCAAGAAAGATTTCAGAGAGGATGCTTCAGGGACCATGTCTGTCTGGACTTCATTCCTAACACCAGGGGCAGGCAGGCCACACAAGCACATCATAGTGTTCCCTCCTTAGAACCAAGTGGTCTCCCAGAGCTACCTCCCCACTGAGCCCTTAGACCCCCCAAGACTGGTCTCCCTAAACCAGGCACCAGCTTTCTCGCCATGGGATGGAGAAGTGGGTGATTCTAATTTTCTAGCTTAGATTGTCTTTACACCAATGTACAGATAGACTGGGGAAAGAAGACTGGTTTAGTTTAAAAATTTTCTCTCTCTCTCTCTCTCTCTCTCTCTCTCTCTCCAACAGGGGAAACCCTTCTTAAAGCAAGACAGGTCTTCCTTGAGTTTTTCATACTTGAAACACCTGAAGATTATCAGCAGAACTGGGAACTGAATTTTCACCTTGTAATGTCACTAAAATGCCCTTTGTTCTATATGCACTCAGACAATAAAAAGAAAAATCGGTCATGTCAGATTTCATAGCTACTTTATGATAGCGATACATTTTCTGTGTGATGCATGCAACAGACATATAACATACAACATATTGAATTCCCCATTACTCCTGGACATGAAGTTAGATTTATGAACTGTTAGAGATCTCATAGCACTAGTCCCTGTTATCAGCTTGGCACAGGACAGATTTGGTCGATTCATGCCACCACTCTTACTTTCTCACGACAAATGAGAGACCGCAAGGGGACATGAGTATAGAAAGACATGAGGCGCATGGAGCTAGGCTTTGCTCTAAAGCATGGTGGGTAATAATTTCTGTGCAGAGGTAAAGGAAATAGAGTTGAGTCTTTCCCGGCCCCTTCTGTCCTATGTAAATAGTTATTCTCTGCAGCTCCCTGCTGATGAACTCGGGAAGAGTCAGCTCAAAGTCACCGCACGCAACACATGCATGCTCAAGGTGGGCTAGCCTTTGAGGATCGTTTAGTTATTTTCTCAGTGGCTGGAAGGAGACTAAGTAAACCCGGAGGAGTCATCAGATGAACCACAAGAGAAGCTCAGCCTTATTGTTACAGCTTCAAAACCAACAATCGCCTTGCTTTAAGACCAGATTAACTGTAAGGCTCTGACTCATTTTAGGTCTAGGAAATTTTACTAAAACCAAAATCCTTTCTGCTCTGTGGGTTTTGTTTATGTAATCCACGGTCCCTTGATTTTATTAAATGTAATAGAGTTGGAATTTCCATAGAGAATACAAAAATCAACTTACTGGGCACATATTGTGAAGCTGAGGAAGAGATCACTGGAACCACAAATTAACAGTATTTTGAAGACCCTTCCTTCCCGCTTGCCCCATGACCAGGTCACCACACACTGGGGAAGGTTGGGGTTGATGCAGAGAGCATGGAGAAACTATTCTGGGTGTACTCTGGGGGAAGGGAAAGAGAACATTAACAACATACAATGAGTCTAGAGGGCCAAGAGTGGTGGTGGTGGCACATGCCTTCCATCTCCAGACTGGGGAACCAGAGGCAAGATGTTTGGGAAGTTCAAGGCCAGCCTGGTCTCAAGTTGTGTTCTAGTCTAGCCTGAGCTACAGAGTGAGATCCAGTATCAGAAAGCCAATAATAAATAAATAGGATACAGGGACATTTGAATAAATGTATGCATACGGCAACAACAATTTGAAAAATTAAAAAGTATCAATGTATTTTGGAGGAAGGATTCAGAACTTACTCTTTCTGCACCACCCCCAGAGTTAATTAGTTATAGTTAGCTCATTAAGTAGCATCACTAATAATTTTGTTCTGTAAGTTGATTTTGGCCAAGGAGAAATTTAAGTTTAGAGGCAAGGGCTTAGATAAAAATTGAGGTATGCATGTTAGGTATTTTGTTTTTTTTTTTTTTTTTTTTTTTTTTTTTTGAGACAGGGTCTGTCTTACTGTATAGCCCTTACTGGGCTGGAACTTGATATATTGACCATGATGGCCTTGAACTTGGGGAGATCCATCTACCTCTGTCTCCAGAGTGCTGAAACTAAAGGTGTGTGCCACAGTGCCCAGTGTTATATGGTAGTTTTATTTCTCACATAAAAACCTGTGTTCTGGCTTGGAAGAGTTAGCCTTTTGGATGCCCAGTGTTATAGGGCAAACTTGTTCCCTTGCAGCTTGTGAGAATGTGAACTTTCTCCACACAGAGAAGAACTTTGAAGCTCATAATTCTTTGATCACTCACTCATAATTCTAGCACCAGGAGACAGAGGCAGAAAGACCTCCAGCCAGGCCAGCCTGAGCTCCACAGTGAGGCTGTGTCTT
The DNA here is from genome assembly GCF_000001635.26 of Mus musculus. NCBI lineage: Eukaryota > Metazoa > Chordata > Mammalia > Rodentia > Muridae > Mus > Mus musculus. The sequence goes on along the minus strand of NC_000076.6, from coordinate 4,074,370 downwards.
AGAATAAAATGAAGAATTCTGCCTGGCTTGGCTACAAGCACATGTGTCTTAACAAAATGGGAAGAGGGGTGCAGGGCATTTTCTATTAAGAGTAGTTTATGGTAGTGCAGCTAAGGAAGAAGAGTGAACCAATGTGAAGGCATTCACATCTTATCATAAAGCCCCCGCAGGAAGGAGAGTATCCCAGAGCCACAGCACCTCGTTCGACTCAGGTAACTACATCAATGCAGCAAGAGAAAACTCTGATCACTGAGTGAAAACCAAGGAAACAGACTGGCTTTCCTCTAGGTTCCTTTACACTTGCTAGATTCCCAGAAGCCATGAAGATAGAAGGGAAATATTTTAAACTTGAAAGCTATAGGGCATGGTTTCTTTTTATTTAAACACCTGTGGTGAGTATATGTTTGTGTGCTGGTATACACATTCTTATGTGTGCACGAAAATCAGTAGTTTCAGTCCAGGGTCTTTTTTTGTTTGCTCTGTATCCTATTTTTTTAAAACGCATTTTATGTATGTGAGGTACACTGTCATTCTCTTCAGACACACCAGAAGAGGGTAACAAATCCCATTACAGATGGTTGTGAGCCACCATGTGGATGCTGGGAATTGAACTCAGGACCTTGAGAAGAGTAGGCAGTTCTCTTAATCACTGAGCCATCTCTCTAGCCCCTCAGCATCCTATTTTTGAGGCAGGGTCTCTCACTGAATCTGGAGACTACTGATTCAGCCAAGCTGATGAATGAGCAAGAGAGGGCTGCCCGCATCCTCCTATCCCACCCTCCAGTGCTGGAGATCCAAATTCAGGTCCTCAGACACGTATGGCAGGTGCTCTATCAATGGAGATAAAGCATCTCTCGGAACCCTAGGGATGGCTCTTAAACACACATGGCTGACCGAGGATTTACTACCTACAATCTTTATGTAAGGAGCAAAAGAACTGGCTTGCCTGTTTCTTTCTCACGGCAGACCCCGGTAGCTTTGGCCTGTTTTGCTCGGCACTGGTACCCAGGACAGAGGAAACCATGGAGCATCCCTGACTCCAGTATTTGAATCCTGTGTTTATCTTTACAGCTTAGTAGGGAACAGAGTCAAGCAGCTGACTTCCAGGAGAACTTCTAAAATACTGATGGGTGACTTACTTGACCTTGTAGCAAAACAGGTGGTCGAGTCAGCTTGACAGGCCGAGAGGCCTGGAAGCCACTCACGAGGCAGAGTTTTACGGAAACTCACCTCCTGGAGGCTGGCGTTCTCTCTAACCCATACATTCATATTCTATTTCCGCGTTAGTCTGGTGTATGGATCCACGTGCTCTCTTTTAGTATTATCTTATTATAAGTGCCTTTTAAGATTGAATTCTGACATAGCCAAGCCTTCACCAGTGTTCCAACGTCCTAGAAAATCCTTGAGCAGACCATGGGCTTGGAATTCAGTAAGAATGTTGCCTATTCAGTGACATTCAAAATTGCCTCTGGTATTACACTATCACTTTGAATAAAAGCTAAGTCACTGCCCTACACAAGAATTTACCATCATCTAGGAAGAAGGAAGTTTGAGACCTAAGGAGGAACCAGAGTAGATACTTAGAACTATAGATAGCTGAGTTACACCCATACACACGTATTTACAATGGCTTAGGGGGAAGGTGGACTATATAATAGACTAGAATGGGAACTATGGCAAGGGCACGAAGCCCTTGACCCCTGGCTTCTAAGATTAAGTGGATCTTAGGTGGAGCTGTTTTTGATCCCGGTTGTTAACAATGAATTCTATCCCAGGTGGTTCCTTTTAGACCTTCTGTGTTTGTATTCCTCTGTTTTGTGTAAGAATCCAGTAACCTCTTTGTACCTTGCCGGTGTGTCACCCAATTTCCCTATTTTCTTCTGTATAAAAAGTTTGATGCTTGATTTGACAAATTACATTCAGATTCTACACAACCTCTCCTGTGTGCATCTGTCTGTCATTCCATCTGACGCTTTGCCCACCTGCGACTAGAGACCCGTTCCACGCAGACAAAGGGGCCCAGAGGGTCTGCTGGCAGTGACACAATTCAAAAACGAGATAATTGGCCACAGCCATAAGAGGACCAGACAAAGACACATGTGAAGTGTCCTTAACACTCAAGTCTATGATACGGAGATCAGTAAAGTTGGTATTTCAATATGGCACTGAGTGGGTGGATTACTGATTAAGTGATAGTGTGACAATGGACTGATGTGGGGCTCCCTCTCTCTGGCAGTCAGAGGGGCTCATGCTACACTCTGGGAGGGGAGGTAATTTACAAGGCCAGACTTCGGATGTGTGACAGGAGAGCATTGTGTATATGCAGACAGTCCTTGCTTGTCCTGATACATGCAGACTAAGTCAAGCATACGTTAAGCTGATAGTGCATGTGTGCTTCTAATCTAGCTGAACTTCACACCGTAGCCCATCAGCTCTTGCCTTGGTGATAGTGGAGATGACGGCCTATCATCATGGCACTTATCTCCAGCAAAAAAAAAAAAAAATCCAAAAAAACCCTGGAGACCCCGAATTTCCCAGGATGCTGTCCTCTGAATGTAGGTCCCTCTCATACTATTGAGAAGTTTGTGTCAAACCTTGAGGCAGGGACCATCTGTATGTCTACTACAGAACACACAATATTGAATTCTATTTCTGCCTGAGTGCATATGTTCAAAATGTGTGAAAACACAATTGGAACAAAGCTTGTGGTCCTAAGAGCTGTGACTCAGGAAGGAAAGGACCAGAATTAAGTGTCTGGCGCATTATAGGACAAGGATACAGTCTGGTGTGCTTGGTGAAAGGGAAAAGGAAGAAAATGGTCGGTAATTTTAGAGGGCATGGCTAACGCCAAGACTGGCTGCTGTATGTTGTCCACAGAGCTTAATATAAATATCAGTGGCAGTGCCTAAGTGCTCCATAAGCTGACAGGTTTTGTGGACAGCAGTTCATACTTGCATTTCCCCTGGGAGGAAGCAGAACAGATTCGGGCAATAGCCAAAGCAGGTGCGATCAAGGCTGAGACTTTTTCTGTGCAAATAAAACTGAGACTCTAGCTGTTATTTCTCACTGGTTTCCAGTCTAGCCTGCGATGATAAGAGTGGCAGATGCATCCCTCTAACTCCTGGCTCAGCACCAAGATGAGAGCTGTGTTCTACAGTTTCCAGATGCGTATCATGTGTTTGGGTGTTTATGTGTACAAACATTCTGAGTTCAAACACCAGCAATCTCAACACCACCTGCATCTGTATCCCCACCCCCTTTTTTTTGGTTTGCTTTATAAAATTGCATGCATATCTTAGATGAGTGTACATGGCTTTTACTTTTAAAGGGCAGGCAACAATGTCATGGTATAATCTCTACATGTACTTAAAATAACCATGAAAATAGTGGTTTTTGCTTTCTTGATTCAAGTCTGAATCCAGAACTTTTGAACCAACAGCTATTTCCCCACTGTCATGGCTTTGAGGCATCAATCCCAGAGTTCTGGGGCTGGAGACACGACTCAGCGGGTATGCTCCATGCGGAACAAGCATGATGACATGAGTTCGGGTCCCAAGCACCCACATCACTGCTGGGCATGTACGTTTGTAACCCCAGCACTGGGAGAGTGAAGCTAAGTAGATCACTGGGGACTCAATGGCCAACAAATCTAGATGGAAGGGTGAGGTCCAGCCTCCCCAACAGCCCTGTCTCAGAAAGTAGATATTGGGGACAATCGAGGAAGACACAGGACATCGACCTCTGACCTCTACATGCATACATGTGACACATAGAGTTCTGACCACATTCCAGCCTTTGGAAGCTCAGTTCTTTCATTAGGAAAACTTGAGGCAAACCTCACATTTCTTTTCAATTAGACACATCACCCTGACTATAGTCCCAGAGTTAATGCTGTGCAGAATAAGGAAACCCTGCATAGCCTGCAAGTATCCACAAGAGGAAATGTTCTAAGTGAAGAAAATGCTAGGATGTCTGTAAAGCTGGCCCCGTTTTCACGCCTGAACCCATCAGGATTAGGTTTGCCCACAAATACATGGAGCTATGAAGTGGCTCAGTTCCAGTGAAAGCGTACTTCTCTCTCATTTGACAGAAGATCACAGTTGGCGCTCTGTGCTGGTGTGCCAGTTTCTCCTTCATCTGCAGCTGCCGCGACCCAGGGGTCCAGAATGATTGCCCGAGCCCCTGCCATCATAACTAAATGTCCTAACCAGTGGGGAGAGAGGAAGAAAGGCACTCTCCCTTTCAGAAGAGTTGCTGGATGGGCTGGGGATGTAGCTCAGTTGGTAGAGGGCCTGGATTCTACCCCCAGCACCTCATAAATTGGGTGGGGTTGGCACATGTCTGTAATCTTAGCATCCCAGAGGTGGAGGCAGGATAATCAGAAATTCAAGGTCATGCTCACAAGCATGAGTTCAAGGCCAGTCTTGGAGAGAGGGAGAGGTGGGGAAAAGGAGGGGAGAGGGAGGGAGAGAGGGAGGGAAAGAAATGCACATAGAGAGGCACACAGAGATATATACATACAGAAAGAGACAGAGAGAGAAAGAGATGCAGAGAGATGAGGGGATGGGAGACTGGGAAAGTTAAGCGCTTCTGTGAGTCTCCATGATCACCCTCAAGCAGAAAGCAGCACTGTTAAGAATGCTTCTCCAGGCAGAAGTGAGCTCCTGCCATGTCATCTGTGTGACCATCTGCCTTGTGCCTTTTCCTTAAGAGTTGCAAACAAACATGGATCTCCCGTAGGTCCGGTAGTGACAGTAAACCAAAGAGAGAATCTAGCCCATGTTGTTGGAACAAAGAGTGTTTGGTGTGGCTACTTAGAGGGACATGGGGACTCTTAAGCAGCTGCATCAGTGAGGAGCGCCCTCAGCCCCACCTCCAGCATGAGTGGAGTGACCAGGAAGGGCAGCTGCATCGTTGGAGCTCACTGTCTAGTATGCTGGCAGCTCTTCTAAAGAGACACCCACCACAGGGCTTGGCTGTTTACAGCTCAGATGTCGTCCCAGTGAGGGGCTTGCTGTCTTTTGGCTTTCCTGTGAGAGTCGAGAGCATCCCTTGGAAGTTGCTTTAGTTTCTTGAGTCTTTCTGATCTGCTCCCTTCTCCCTTCCAGGTGCCTTGCAAGGTCTCTCTGCCTTCTGTTTTGAGGCCAGGAGGTGGGAGGGACAGACCCCTGACTTCTCATGGAAAGGTCTATGGGGTGCTCAAGAGGGTCACAGAGATAGACTGTGGGGGACATGGGATTTATTACTACACTAAGGAGAGACAGACAAAGATGATGACGAGAGGGACTCTGAGGAGAGCACAGGCCCCATCACTAGAGACAGACAGCAAAGTGGAGGCTCTGAAAAGGAGCATCTGGCTTGTGAGGCAGACATCGGGGAGACTTCTTATTCTGATAGTGAAATGTTCCATGATGGAATGCTGGGTTTTTTGTTTGATTGTTTGATTGTTTGTTTGTTTGTTTGTTTGTTTTAATGCCAGACTCAAGGGAAAGTTCTTCCCATTGAGTTAACTGAAAGATCAGGATGTGAACTTGGCCTTTACAGGGACTTCATTATGTCGAAGCTAGAATGTATAGCTAAGGAATTACAATCTTTGTGGGAACAACTTCAACCTGCCCTTCATGAACCTTGCTTGCTCCAAACTTTTGCAAGGCTAGCAGGCATGATGAAATGTTGATTTGACACCGGGCATGGTGGCGCACGCCTTTAATCCCAGCAGGCCAGCCTGGTCTACAGAGTGAGTTTCAGGACAGCCAGGGCTATACAGAGAAACCCTGTCTCAAAAAACAAAAACAAAAACAAAAAACAAAAAAAAAAAAAAAAGAAAAAGAAATGGTGATTTGGGGACCAGGAGTGTAGCTCAATAGGTAGGTAGGTACCTAGCATGCACAAGGTAGCAGGTTTGATCCTAACTACTATATATAGAAACTGGATGTGGTAGGGCAGAGCTGTAATACCACACCTAAGAGGTAGAAACAGGAGGATTAAAAGTTCAAGGTCCTCCTTGGTTATACAGTGAGTTTAAGCTCAGCCTGGACACCACAAGGCTCCAGTTGGGGAAAAAAAAAACAAAAACAAAACAAAAAATGGAAAGGAAAAGAGGGAGGGAGAGAAGAAAAGAAGAAACAATCTTTGTAATGTAATCTTTTGCTGGGATAATAAGCTTCATAATAAAATGTTATACATACACACAGTGCTCTATGCCACACAGATAATATTTGTGGTTCTTATCCTGTAGGGGTGTTGAACAACCCTTTCATAAGGGTCCTGCATTATCAGATATTAACATTATGATTCATAGTAATTTTATTATTATTTCAAATAATTAATCAATCAACTTTTGGTTTTTGATGGGTGTGTGTGTGTCTGTGTGCATGTTTTTTTGAGATAGAATTTCTCTGTTGTAGTCTCAGCTCTCCTGGAGTTCCTTCTGTCAACCAGGCTGGCCTCGAACTTAGAGATCTACTTACCTCTGCCTCTCAAGTTCTAGGATTAAAGGCATGTGCCACCATGCCCAGCTTATATTATGATTTAGAACTGTAGCAAAATTACAGTTATGAAGTAATTATGAAAATAATTGTATGGTTGAGGTCAGCACAACATGAGCAACTGTATTAAGGGGTCACAGCACAGGAAGGTTGAAAACCACTGCTGTAGCCATTTTCCTCATGCTAGACTCACTTATCCTGAATAAAGACAAGAAGCAGGCTGAGAACATCCCAAAGGAGCCAGGAGAGGTAGTAAATTTAGTAAATTTTGCTCTTTTATTTATTTTTTTCATATTAAACCAATTCTCTTAGCATTTAGACATTTGAGGCCAGACATGTGCCAGCAGATGGAGGGTCAGCAGCTTCTGTCTAGCCTCAGTTGCAAGCCAGCGTGGGCCACACGGAGTCCTGTGTCTAAAAGGAAAGTTAAAAATGGGAGCTAGGGAGGTAGCTCGGCAGCGAGGGACACTTGCTATTCTAGAAGAGGACTGGGTTCAGTTGCCAGACAAGCAGCCCCCCCTCCCCCCACATGGGTAAGATAGCAAATGAACAGGTTCAGGAGCTTCTGACACCATTGATGAAAACATTAATAAAGTACCCCTTTAAAGATTAAAAGGAGTCCCTTTTCAATGGCTCATTGCCCTCATCAGTGTAAGACAGCACAGTCCTGGGGATTAGTCGTCGGAGAGAGTGAGGGGACTCCTGGTCTTCACTCCAGTCTCACTGGATCTGTAACCTTCAGCTTTACAAATGGCCGTATTCTTCTTTCTCTGTGTCCATGTCTTTCTAAATTTACTCCTGGGTACTTTATAGCACGGAGGGGATGAATAAACAGGATCACAGTCCACATTATAATATGTTTATTCTTCACATAAAGGAAGGCTATTGACTTTCACGTACTTATACTGTAGCCAACCGGGCAAACTAAAACTTTTATTACTTACGATAAATTTTTTAGTTGGCTTCTTGAATTTTACCTCTGTATGATCATACATAAATATTAAAACTACTATCTATGCATTTTATATTGCTCTTTTCTTTATCTCACTGGTGAAGTCTCCAGAGGCTGTGAACAGCCACAGTGTCTATGAACAGCCTGGTCAGGTTATAGACACATGACCAGGTGTGCCCAAGGCAGATGCTATCTATCTACTGTGATGCTCTTTTCTAGGTTTTGACTTGGTTTTCATTCTTCTATTGCTGAAGGTCTATCTTTATCATTTCACTCAGACACCTCTTTTGTCTCTAAGTTTTTTTTTTATAGATTTATTTATTTATTACATATAAATACACTGTAGATGTCTTCAGACACACCAGAAGGGGCATCAGATCTCATTACATATGGTTGTGAGCCACCATGTGGTTGCTGGGATTTGAACTCAGGACTTCTGGAAGAGCAGTCAGTGCTCTTAACCACTGAGCCATCTCTCCAGCCCGTCTCTAAGATTTTTAAACCCTGTTTTGCTGTGAGCTAGACAAGCAGCCCACAGGACCTCAAACCCTATGTGGATTTTGTCACAACAGCCTTTGTACTAAAACATTAGTAGGGAAATGATGAGAGCATTTATAGTTACAGGTGGCGAGAGGCCTGCGGGTTTGAGAACGCATTAGAGGTCTGCTTTCCCTCCAGAATGCCCTTCCCTAAAGATGCAAAGAAGCCTCTGACAAGATATAATACATTATATTTCTTCAGGAACTGCAAGTTCCCCAGCATTCCTTGTCTCAAATTCTATTATGTGACTTGTATAGGAACAGTACAATATTGTAATTATATCAAATACTGCTAAAAAAAATGTAGCAAACAACCTCACATAATTGCAATTTTTGCAACTATAAAAGGCAATTTGGCCCCTGTCCAGCATCCCGAGGCTAGATGTGCTTGGCCCAGATGGGCTAAGATAGCAGGCCTGTAACGTAATCTGAAAACCTATTGTGCAACGGACATTAAAGAAAATCCCTTAGAAGGCCCATGCAATCGCCGAGTTACAAAACCCCAGCTTAACCTCAGGACCACTTTTAAAAGTCATTTTATGTCAACTGCCACAACACTAATCTCTGCGCCCCGATGTTTTGACAAGGGCCGAATTTGAACTCCACATTTTATGGTGATAAGCAGGATGCTATGCCAAGCACGCTGTTTGGGGTATACATAAATCCAAACGGGAATGAGCCACAGAGCTTATGTTAAACACATTTGCATTACGTAGGGCATGAAGAAACTGGCCAAGGTCAGGCTGAACATTCCTACAGTTCAAAACGTCTTTTAAAACATCTTTCTTTCTAAAATTCCTTTTAAAAAAAGACTAATTTTTTATTTTATTTATGTGTTACATGTGTTTGTGAGTGTAGACCATGTGTGTACATATGCCTGCTGTAGAGGGTGTTGGATCCTATGGAGCTGGAGTTAGGTGTGAGTCACCAGACGCAGGGGATGGGAACCCAACTTGGTCCCCTGGAAGAGGGGCAAACACTCTTAATCCTGAGCTGTCTCTCTAGCTCCCAACTAAAAATTTGAGACAGGGGCTCAAGTAGATCAGGCTTTCCTCGGACCACATTATAGCTGAAGCGGATGCTGATCTTCTGATCTTCAGCATCCACCTCCTGAGGCCAGAGATCACAAGCAAGCACCACCACATCTAGTTTCTATGGGGTTCCTGGGCTTCTACCCATGGAGCTATGAATGTTAAGGAAACATTGTATCAGCTGCTTATCTCTCCAGTGCCTGCCTGCCTGCCTGCCTGCCTGCCTTCCTTCCTTCCTTCCTTCCTCCCTCCCTCCTTCCCTTTCTTTTTCTTTCTTTGTTTCCCTCCCTCCCTCCCTCCCTCCCTCCCTCCCTCCCTCCCTCCCTTTTTCTCTCTTTCTCCCTTTCTCCCTTTCTCCCTTTCTCCCTTTCTGACATGGGGTCTTTGGGAAGCTCACTCTATTTCTCAGGCTGGTCTTGAACTCCTGAATTTAAATCATCCTTCTGCCTCAGCCTCCTATGTAGCTAGACTTGCAGTCACATGCCTTTGTAGCATTCATTTACTTTTAATTTAATTATTTGCTACTTCAATAAACCATTCAGTAGATATGTTTATGTTCACTGTTAAAAAGCCTATTGGCATTGCAGACAACCCTGTCATTGGGGAAGTATTTCATATAACTGATGTGTACTATTAGGTTTTCATTCAACAAACATTAGTCCCATTGTGTGCAAACACAGGGCTGGACGATGGTGGTGTGGACCCCAAGTACACATTCACAGGTAGTAAGACACAGAAGCAAGAGTTCAGATCAGGGCCAAGGACTGGGTTCAAATCGCTGCTCGTCACCTTGGAACAAACTCTTTCACTCTGGGGCTCAATCCTCTCATGTGGAAACTGTGGCCAGTGTTAAACTCCTTCAAAGGCTCTTGCCACAAGCCAGTGGGGTTCTCAGGCACAAAGCTCTAGTCCAGTGCTGGGCACATAGTGGATTTTCAGAATGTAAACTCAGATTGTTCTCAGCAAAGATGCATCAATGCCCGAAACTGCCTGTGTGAATTGTAAGCATCATCCTTGCCATTCTCACACAAATAAATGAATAAATGAATGAGTAAATAAATAAATGAATGAATGAATCTAAAAAGTACAAAAACCTCAGAAGAAAATTGAGATACTTTTGTCCCCGCCCCCCCCCCCCCCCCCCCCGTCCTTGGGCTAGCTAGGGTCTTGGTAGTTTGCCTGAGGTTTGTGCTGGGATGATAGGTAGGTACCATCTCATCTTGACATACTTCACATTAAGAAAAACTCTATTATTATTGTTTATTTATTATTATTATTGAATTTTATGTGGATAGAACTTTTGTCTCCATGTATATGTCTGTATATCACATGCAAGCCTGGTACCCTCAGAAGCTAGAAGAGGGTATCAGATCCCTTACAGCTGGAGTTGTGAGCTGCCATGTGGGTGCTGGGAACTGAACCCAGGTCCTCTATTAGAGCAGCAAGTGCTCTTAACCGGGGAGCCCTCTTTCCAGTCCAGGATATTTTACATTTTTGAGGGTAAGTAGGTGGTATGAGACATCCTTTGGGCATGGCACCACTGCTGTGATGCAGATCACTGATCCAAGAGACATGTCTGTTAAACAACACCCATTATGTTGTGAATCTAAGTGAGAACAGTTGCTATAGGGACAAAGAAGGACAGCCCTGTATGCAGGAGCTGAGAGCCGGGCATGGGGCCAGTACCGGTGCCTTCTTAACGAGGGATGGAGGTTCTTTATGAATGACACAGTGAGATTTTCAAGTGCTATGTGCTATTCCCACAGACAGCCTATAACTTATTAGGTTACAAATACCCATTACATTGTTTGACCTTTAGTGACATAATAAATGGAGATGGCTGGTAACTCTGGGTTTATCTGTGGTGCTGTCAAAAAATTACTGTAACCTAATGTTGTAAACAGAGTAGGTTTCAGAAGCTTCACTGTCCGTCTTTTGTATCTTTTGTGGTAGAAGTATTACTGCATACCTGGAAACGATACCTCTTCCACACCTGGACAGTGCTTTCCTTTAGAGAAGCAAGGAAAAAAAAGATGCAACTAAGGCGAGGTTAGGTCCTTGTGGCTGTAACATTTGTGATGGGGTAATTTTTTTTTTTAGAGAAAATCTATTTATTTTGGCTGACAGTTCTAGAAGTCAAACAGCAAGCTGTTACCATCTGCTCTGCTTGTGTGAGACTCACCTGGGACACGGTAGAAGGGCGACCCACAGAAGATGGAGACACATGTAGAGGACAACTTCAAGACACAGCTAAGACAGGAGGGGTGACGTCAGAGGAATCAGGTCTGTTCCTGAGCTCAGGAGCCAACTTCAAGCCAAGGCTTTTTAATCCATTCACCACTAGGCTCTACCTCCCAAGACTGTTGCTAAGAGGAATTAGGCAGCCAACGATTCAAGTCACAGCAGCAAAGTCACAGAGGTTCTGATCACATCTCATGTCTCTGCCTTCTTTTCGAGTGCTGGGAATTGACTCTAAGGCCCCAGCCATGCTAGACTCTGCCATGGACTCTTATCTCCAGGCTAGCTCTATCTGTCTTATAACAATCAACCCTTGAACCTAAAGCACACACAAACAGCACATTAAGATGTGATGAAGCTAGAGATGCGTGTGTGTGTGTGTGTGTGTGTGTGTGTGTGTGTGTGTGTGTGTGTGTGTGTATGTCCCAGCATGCGGGACAAAGAGGCAAGCAGATCTCTGATTTCGAGACTAGTCTGATCTATAAACAAGTTATAGTACAGCTAGAGCTACACAGAGAAACCCTATTTCAAAAAACAAAACCTAAACCCAAAACAAACAAACTAACAAGACTTGGGGAAATCGACTGGAACATGGGGATCGGGTAACTTAGTCTGAAGACTTTCCCAAGTAGCAGATAACCAAAAGATTCCAATCTTCTTTACTTATTTTCCATTTTTACATGTATTAGTGTTTGTGTACATGTATATGCACCACATGTTTGGTGCACACTAATACCAGAAAGAGGGCATCAGATCCTTGAAACTGGAGTTACAGATAGTTGTGAGCTGCTATGTGGGTGCTGGGATTTGAACCCAGGTCCTCTGTGTGAGCAGCAGTGACTCTTAACCATCAAGCCATCTGTCTAGCCTTTGTTATTCCTTTGTGCTGGGGGTTGAACCTATAGCTTTGACTATGCCAGAAAAGCACTTTACCACTGGGACTCCTTCAGTGTCTGTCTGTCTGTCTGTCTGTCTGTCTGTCTGTCTTTCTCAGTGTTTTCCTTCCTCCCTCCCTCCCTCCTTCCCCCTCTCTTCCTTGCTTCCTTTCTTTCTTTTTTTCTTTTCAAAGGCTGAAGACTACCTGTTAGAAACTAAAAGCACAATTAAACCACAAAGAGGTCAGTCTGTATGGAAGCATAGAAGGGAGAGGTCAGTCTGTATAGAAGCATGCATAGAAGGGAGAGGTCAGCACAGAGGGGCTGGAGAACGGGAGTTGGCAAGGAGCTGCAGGATACAGACATCCAGGGACACCACACACCAACATCCCCACAGTGTGGCTTTGCTAAAACTCCATTCCCTGGACTCAGCGGCGGCTGGGGCTGCATGTCCCCTCCAGCCAGATTGCTAATAATGCAGTTCTTACCCCTGACGTGATTATGTATAGGGTTACTCAAGACCCAAGAATGAACTTCATAACAGAATGAGGCCCCTGACCAAGAGCAGAGTTTTAGATGTCAACAGGGTGAGCTCCAGGAACCTCAGCTCAGAAGCTGGACACTATTGCAACTCAGATCTCAGATCTTTTTTTTTTAAAGGGTGGATGAAATTATAGGAATGTTTAGTTTGGTCTGGCTTTCTTCTACCTAAATGATGGAGTATTTAACATTTCATTGCAATAAAACAGATGGCGAGAATAAGCTGGGTGTAACTACTCAGTGGATTCCTCTGAAACTCAAGAGGCAAGATTTACAAGCGTCTTAAAGGACAAGGGATAAAGTCAAAAGAAAGATGCCTAAAGTCAGTGGTACCCAAGGTGACCTTGACTCAGCAATCCATCAGAAAGACATTTCCCGGTAGGAGAGTGCTGTATCAGAACACTGTTTTTTCCTCCCTGCACTCCCATTGGATCTAAATAGACGCTATGAGGCACGAGAGGGTGAAGTCTGCTTGACACCAGCTCTGGTGTTCAGAGCTGGTGGGGATTCAATGGGGCCAGCAGGGTGGGTGTCTTGTAATGGAATACTGGCGGGCTTTTGAGAAGAGGAATGGGGCGGTGGCTGTGACTCAGGAAGCAGAGCTCAGAGAGTCTCTGCTATCCTAGTGTACACAGTGAGTTCCAGGCCAAATAAAGCTACTAACTGAGGCCCTGTCTTAAAAAGCTCTCCTGGGTTGGAGAAATGGATCCTTAGGTAAGAGCTCTGGTGTGCTGCCCTGGTAGAGGACCTGAGTTTGGTTCCCAATACCAATATCATGTGTGCTCACAGCCACCTGTTGCTCATGGGATCTGATGCCCTCTTCTGGACTGCTAAGTCATCTCCACTCACATGTGCAAGAAACAGCCCCACACCCCCAAAAAACCCAGAGAAAAAACAAAGAAACTTTAAAAAAGGAGAGAGAAGAACAGATGAGTGCATGTGCAGCCCCCATAGTCATACATACATGTACATACATCCCTCATCCATGCATGCATTCATACATACATACCACACACATGCATGTGCACACACAGATACACACACTCCATGCATGCACATACACACCCCCATACCCATACATGCACATACATATACCTCATATCCATGCAATGCACACACATCCACAGACTCCAGGCCTATGCATGCACATATACATACCCCACACTCATGCATGTGCGTGTACACACACAGCATGCACACCCATATATTCTCTCTCTGACTCTTGTGTGTTTTTTTGTTGCCTCACAACTCTGCCAGCCAGAAGGGCCTCAGAAGATGTGAGTCCTCAGCCAACCCACACTAAGAACAAAAGTCCAATCGGACTTCTTTTAAGACATAGTCTGCGGCACTGCACTACAGCAATAGGAAGTGGGCGATTGGGGGAGATACAAACACAACCTATTACTACACATATTAAGATGTATTAGCATGGTATCGCATCATAATTAAGTTGATTTATTCATTGATTTAGGTGGAGGATGCTTGAGTCATTGAGACTAGGGTGGGCTGGCCTTCTAAGACTACAAGCATATGCCATGACATCTGGTCTATTTTATCAGTATTTAACTACAGGAGGGGGCAGTAGACCTTCAGAGTCTATCCATGAACTTCTGTGGCTGTGGCTATTTTGGCTATAAGAGCCCTTGGCTATGAGCATGTACAGTTCCAGGTCCACATTTTCAAGTAGACATGAGTCTTTACCTGAAAATTGTCAAAGAAAATTAAAAAAAAAAAAAAAAGGAATAAAAACAAGAAAGAAAAAGCTAAGGTTTGTGCACAATTTTGAGATTCTTACAAACACTTTAAATGAGATAGTAATAATAATTAAAAATGTAGAATGTCAATGTTCTTTTTCTTTTTGTAAAAATAACCCTCGAGTTGTGTTTGCTGCCCAAGAGCAGCCTGCCTTTCGGCGGTACACGGAGGTTGAGTGGACTCCCATGGGAACCACTGGCTAATAGAAAGGGGCCATTACAGTCGCTGTGGTGATTTCTCTAAAATTCTCATGAAGCCCTGCTCTCGTCTGACATATTCATGCAGCTGATTAAATAAACACCGCTCTGTTGTCAGGCTAAATGGACTGTTGATTCCATTATCTTAGAATAATTATTCTGGGTAGACAAAAGGAGTCCTTGCCTAGATGTAGAAGCAGAACTGAACATGATGTTGTAGGACAGGAAACAAAGAAGATCCTGTCCAGGAGATGCCCCCGCCTGTCTCCAGGTTCCTGTTATCCAACACAGAACCTGGCTCCCACAGTGCACCCCACTCTCTGCTGAGACTCTAAAGGTCTGTCTCCACTACCACATCCCGATTTACTAGAGGGTAAAAAACTGTGTCTGCAAGCTAGAAGCAGATGGATTGTGCTGGAGTCAGGCAAGGTCTTATACAAAGATGAAGAGTTCTGGAGATGGGAGGTGCAGTGGCAGACTATATTCTCTTGCTGTGCTGCTACGATGGAAGGCTCCAAGTCACTGGTTCTCAGCCTTCCTAATGCTCTGATGTTCCTCATGTTGTAGTGACCCTTGACCATAAACTTATTTCTGTTGCTACTTCATAACTGTAGTCTTGCTACTCTTATGAACTGAATATAAGTATCTGATATGCGACCCCAGTGAAAGGCTATTTTGACCCCTGCAAACGGGTCATGACCCACAGTTTGAGAACTGCCGCTCTAAGTGATGTGCACTATACAATAACTAACATGAAATTTGTTATCACTCCAAAATAAACTCAATTTAAAACAGGACTTTAACTTTTATTAACCATGTGTTGATAACGGGGAAGAGAGACCATGAGGACTGGCTAAGGATGAGTGGGTGTCAGGCCAGACCTTGACAGGCGAAATGCCACACCCCATCTTTTAAAGTCCATCCAGAAAGCCCTGTGAAGAGCCTGATTTTGGCTGGGGAGATGACTGAATGGGTAGCGGTGCTTGATAAGCTGACCTAGCGACCTGAGCTGGAAACTCTAGGACCCTCACTAAAGTGGTGAGAGAACCAATCCCACAAGCTTGTCCCTTGACCTCTACATGTGTGTCACAGCTGCCTTGTCTCCCCGTCTTACACACACACACACACACACACACACACACACACTCATAATTTCTATTTTTAAAGCCCTCACTTTCCCAACAAGGAATTTGGGGCACAGAGTTAACACGGTGTTAAGAGAGTTCTGCGTCTCTCTACAGGCAAGATAATTACCATGGGGATCTCCCCTCAGACTACAAGGGGTCAGAGAAATAGTAATGGGGGGCATATGCATAGTTCTCCTGTTTTACAAATCAATTTATTATTGACTATTATAACAAAGGGGAAACTGAGCCCTAGAAAAGCTCTTGCTTCATTGCTACCAAAAGAAGGCTCCCATTCCACAACTCCAAAGCCTGGATCAGTCCCACCTCTCAGTACCCGCTCCTCATCCGATCCACCTTCACACGGTCTAAATAAGAAAACCTTCAAAGAACACTCCTAGAGTCTAAGGTCACAGGAGGGCTAGCATGCTTTGCAGACACCATCAGCATATATCTCTAAAGATACGATGATGCATGCTCTGGAAATGCCTGCTTGATGATATAAGGCAGGGAGCTCTGTCAGCATAAAACAGAGTGCTTTATCCTGGAAGCCCTTTTATCCACAGTCGATGTATCAGAAGCCTCTCACTTAAGTGCCCATCTCTTCAGTATCTGCCTTTCCCCAGCCTCCTCAGCCATTAGCTCTACTGCTACTCGTGCTCAACCAGGCAAATCCACCCAGACCTCGAGCCTCGCCACTCCTGCTGGGGACTCAGTACATGATTGCTGCATGACACAGATCTTTGAAGGGTGGAATTACATTTAATCCTCATTTGATCTCATCTTTGTGTCTACAAGGGATTCTTAAATCAGTCTTGAATATGCCACAGCATGAAAGTGTAGATCTAGGTTCTTCTGCCCAGCAGATTTTTAAAAAAACAAACAAACAAACAAACAAACAAACAAAAACAAAACAAAACAAAACAAAACAAAACCACCTCACTTTTTGAGTTTGATACAAGGCTGATGGTTAGGTATGCAGGAAGTAAGTGCTGTACCTGATTATGGGCATTTACATGAAAACGAACTGTCTACGGCAGCAGGGGGAATCTGATAAAACTCATGGCAGTGTGAAGCACTTTTCTACAGTCCTTGCTTGGTTTTTCATTTTTGTCAAAGCTTTACTATTAAGGCCTAAGATTGTGGCTAGTAACTGTGGAGCAAATGCTACGGCAGGTGCCTCCCTGACCACAGCAGACAGTATGGATTTAGCAAATAAAATGTGAGTAGATTGGCTGGAAAACTTCCCTTTTATTGGGTTGTGAAAACACACCAGGATTCCAGGAAGAAAAAAAAATCATTTTAATATTAGTCTTCTGATGGCTGCTAATTGCTCAGTCAGTGAGGAGAACCTCCCGTGCATACCACTGATAGAAGATTGCACAAGGCCTGCTGTTAGACCTGCTCTGCTAACCACTGGATTCCCTAGTTCTGAGCTTTGAATGTGGTATGTTCTGAATACATAGCCATTGGACGACTAATTAAAATAATTTCATTAACATTTTGCAGATAAGAAAACCAAGATTCAGTATACTTAAAATATATCCAAGGTCATTCAGTTGATGGGTATTAGAACTTTCAAAGGCCTACGTGCTTGACTGCAGTCAGCAACATAACTGTGCTGTTACAGAACAAGAGTTCTCCAGCACTGAGACCCTCTACAAAGAAAAGTGTAAAGGACGAGATTTCATGTCAACACTCAATCCCAGCCATTATCTTTCCAATTTCATCAATGTTTTATAATCAATACTTTTAAACAACACCACTTACCCACAAACCCTTCTTCGCCGACCAATTTCAGCGCGATTTTATCAGCTAATACTGATGAGTTGCCGTGAGCGATGTTGGCAAAGGGACCAGCGTGCACAAACACAGGTGTTCCCTGCAGAAGAACGAGAATAAATTAGAGCCCCAAAGGAAACAGAAGAATGGAGACCAAACTTAACTTGGGGACACAAGGTGCCACAGACTGCTGGGTGTGTAAGTGTGCCTGGTGTCACTCTGTGTCTCTACTGCATAGTCAAAGCACACCGAGAGATCTAAAGGTACTGTGAGTCAGGTAGGGTGGAGCATGTCTGTAATTCCAACCCTTGGGGGTAGTGGTGCAAGGTTTAAGAGTTCGAAGTCGCCGGGCGTGGTGGCGCACGCCTTTAATCCCCAGCACTCGGGAGACAGAGGCAGGCGGATTTCTGAGTTCGAGGCCAGCCTGGTCTACAAAGTGAGTTCCAGGACAGCCAGGGCTACACAGAGAAACCCTGTCTCGAAAAACCAAAAAAATAAAAAAGTAAAAGAGTTCGAAGTCACATCAAGCTACAGAAGGGTTAGAAACCAGCCTGGAGTACAGGGGCTCAACCTAAAGATAAAAGCAGGGCTTGGGGGGATGGCTCAGTCAATGCTTGACAAAGAAACCACAAGGACCTGAGTTTGTATCCTCAGGTCTCACGTAAAAGCCTGCTATGGTGACGCCAGTCTGTAACTTTAGCACCTGAGAAGGGGGGTGGGGGGATGCACAGAGGTTGCAAGCCAGATGCTCTAGCCAATCGGTGAGCCATGGGTTCAGTGGGAGACTGCCAAAAAATCCAAGTGGTGATGGACAGAGGAAGATACCCAATGTCATACTGAGGCCTCCATGTATGCGCATATATGTACAGTACACAAACATGAATACATACGTACACACACAAACAAAAAGACAAGACAGAAGAAAAACCTTTAAAACAAACTGAAACCAAAGACACCCTGATTGACTCACACACTAAGTCTCCTTAGACAGAACGAGCCTATAGTTAATGCTGAGCAAGAGATCTCTAAGAACACACTCACCTCTGATTATAATTTTGATAAGTTACTGCTCATTGCCTGTTTATCATAACATAAGTTTTATACTTTATTTCTTCCACATTATACATTTAAAAATAATTTAATCAAACTGTGATAGTTTAAGTAATATCTTCAATGTTCTTTTTGTTTGTTTGTTTGTTTGATTTTGCTTTTTTAAAGTGAACAAATAGTCAAGTTAACAAAAATCTTCCTGCTTTCAGGAGGCAGAGGCAGAGGCAGAGGCAGAGGCAGAGACAGAGGCAGAGGCAGAGGCAGAGGCAGAGGCAGAGGCAGAGGCAGAGGCAGAGGCAGAGGCAGAGGCAGAGGCAGAGGCAGAGGCAGAGGCAGAGGCAGAGGCAGAGGCAGAGGCAGAGGCAGAGGCAGAGGCAGAGGCAGAGGCAGAGGCAGAGGCAGGTATATCTCTGTGAATACAAGGCCAGTCTGGTCTACACAGTGAGTGCCAGGCTAGTCAGGACTACATAGTGAGAAGAGGGGAGGGGGAGGGAGGCAGAAAGAGAGGAATGGAGGAATAGTAGACTATTAGTGGACTATAATAGGAGGAGGAGGAGGAGGAGAAGGAAAAGGAGGAGAGAAAAATCCCACAATCCTGGCATTTGGGTCGTTAAAGCAGGAAAGATTAGGAGTTTGATGTCAGTATAGATTTATATAAGATTTTGTCTTAAACAAACCTACAAAGAACTGAGTATAAAAAAAACATAACTTATGAATTATGAAAACCAGACAGGCCAATTACATATAAAGGACAAGCTTAGGCTATTTTTGTTTGTTTGTTTTCAATTTCTAGGCTAAAGTTGCTTTCTCATTTAAATAAAATATTCTGATTAAATCTTTAAATAATACTCTAAAAACTTTACATGTTAGAAATCTGGCAATTAATATAACAAACAAAAAGAAAAAAAATACCCACCATGGGTGACATGTCCAAATGATAGAAACAATTTATTGTGGTTGTTTAAGCTGGGTGTTATATAGCCTGGGTGGCCTCAAACTTGCTCTATAGTCCAGGATGTCTTTGAACTCCTGATACTCCAGTCTCTATTTATTAAACACTGGAATCACAGCCAACCACCCACCACATACAACTAAAGTTTACTATTAAACTTTCTTTTAAAGAAAACATGCAGAAAAATGGGTTTCTTCATGACATTTTAATATGTGTATACTGTACTTTATTTATGAGACGTTCTTACTAATTACTATGCTACTTAGGATTTTTATTACTGTGATAAAACACCAGGACCAAAAGCAACCTGGAAAGGAAAAGGCTTATTTTAGCAACAACTCTCAGGTCACACTCTGTCCCTGAGCAAGGGAAGTCAGGGCAGGAACCTGGGTGCAGAAACTGATGCAGAGGTCATGAGGGGTGCTGCCTACTGGCTTTCTCTCCTGCCTTTCTCAGCCTGCTTACCACCAGCCTGAATATGTTACTACCCATAGTAAGGTGGACCCTCCCACATCAATCAGTGGCTCGCTCAAAAGCCAGTCTGGTGGGGACATGGTCGTCTTTTCCAAAATAACTCTAGCTGTGTCAAGTTGACAACAAACCAATCAGCATCATTACAAATAAGACAAAACCATTATTAGGAACTAGTAAAAATTCTAGGCTTTCAAAGTCTTTAAACCAACCCTGTCAATATAGTTATTTTTAGAGTGGTTTTGTTTTCTTCCTTTTAATGATAACAACGGACTTTAGGTCTATCTGAAAATAATTTTCTTATTAAAACATTCAGGCTTTATTCCTAGCCCAGCCAGGTTATTGGAGGTCTGCTCGGATGAAGGCTTGGCTTCACCTGTGAAAACACACCCTGCCCTTTTGCTGACACAGCGGAGAGCAGGGAGCCATGCAGGGTGGGGGCAGGGCAGCTGCGGAGCATGGAAAATTCCCATGATCTAACATGGTTCAAAGATGAGAAAGCTGAACCAAAGCAGGAAGACAGTGTGAGACTAAGACAGCGTCTCAAAGCCACCCTGTGAGTTCACAACAGAGCGTTGCCCCAAGTTCTCTGGAGAGAGAGTACACAGGTCCCAAGAAGGTCAGAGTGACGTGAGCATGGGAGGGTTCTAACAATCCAACATGCACGCTTGTTCACATGTACGGATGACTGCTATCTGTAACCCTAACATCTATTAACACATCTCTTCTTTCTATGCAACCTCTCAAGTGCGCTGAGAAAAGCATATTACAGACGCTGAAGCTTCCTGTGTTCCAACCTTGCTGCCTGGGGCATGCGGCCGCCATGGAGAAATGTAGAGGACAAAGTCACAGACTCTATCCCTGGATGGCAGCTGGCTCGTCACCTCGACAGACTGTAACCCTCATGGCTGCCATCTGTCAGGGAGGTACGGGGCCTGGTCTCCTGGGGACACAGGTGACAGGTTGTGGCTGAACAAGCACAGGCTTCAGGATTCTGGAATAATCCCGTCGGACTGCTGTTTAATCTAAAGCAAATCTTCCATTTCAGAGTTTTCTTTATTAGCGAGGCTATACGACTCTTCTGTCAGCAACAACAACAAAAAAAGTTTTGTGGTTTAAGTCTTTATTTCACTTGAGAGAGAGAGAGAGAGAGAGAGGGAGAGAGAGAGAGAGAGAGGGAGAGGGAGAGGGAGAGAGAGAGAGAGAGAGAGAGAGAGAGAGAGAGAATGTGTGTGTGTGTGTGTGTGTGTGTGTGTGTGTGTGTGTGTGTGTGTGACTGCAGGTACATGCAGGTCTCAGTCAGCATGTGGAGGTCAGAGGCCAGCTGCAGGCTTGGGTGCTAGCCTTCCATTTCATTCAGAACAGAGGCTCTTGTTTTTCACTGCCTACATCTGAGGTTAGCTGATCCAGGGTCCTCCTTCTGGGCCTCCCATGTCCACACAGGAATGCTGGGGTTACAGGTGTGTACGACTATGCTTAGATTTGTATGTGGGCAGCGAGGATCTGAACTCAGGCTCCCCATGCTTACAAAACAAGTGTTCTTTTTCACGGAGCCTTCTCCCCAGCCTTCACTTCACTTCAACTGGCAATTAAGTAACTTAGGAGTCCAACAGGATGCTTTGATGTGTGTGCAATATAAAAGGCTATGCTGGAGTTTGGATGCCGGCTGTCTTCCAGAGGTCTCTGTGAAGACTTGGCACCAAGGGAAGGTGGTAAAAGTCTTAGGAAACGGGGCCTTGTGGGAGGAGTTTGGTCCTGGGGATGGGGCGTCTCCATGAAAAGGACTGTTGGACCATGGTCTCGTACTGCCTTCATGTCCTGGCTATGAGAAGAGCAGCATCTTCTGGTGTGTTCTCTGACCAGAATCTCCGATAGGTTCTCAGTACTGTGCTCTGACTCAGCGCCAAAACCAACAGGGCAACCAGAGGCAGACCGAAAATGCCAACAGGGTGAGAGCCCAAAGAAACCTTTCCTCCTTATATGTGGTTTATCTCACGTAGCTGTTACAGTAACAGAAAGCTAACAGGTTATACATTAGGCCTGCTGGCAGGCCCTGCCATACCACCCTCCTGTGAACTGTTAACATGGTTGACTGGTGTGGAGACCCTTACTACTCCCATCTAACTGGAACAGGAACCACCACCTGGTCAACTTCTCTTCAGCCTGTGATCACAATCCCACTCCCACATTCTAGTCTCCTTGCTCTTTATAAGTCCGTGTAAATGGAGATCACAGAACCAAATAATGTGAGAGCAAGAGCCGACCTCTTCCTGACCCAGGAAACCCAAGGCCCAGGGAAGCAAGGGGTACTCTCCAAGGCCAAGGAGAAGATGAATAACCTGACTAAGATTACAGTCCTGGTTCTGAAACTCCCAGTTTGGAGTCCTAGTAGACTCATGCCCAAAATGTTGCTATCAGACATTCAAACAAAAACGTATATGTAATGGCGGATGTAGCTATAAAATAAAGCACTTTGAGATAAACACATTGACTAAAAAACAAAGCAAAGTAAAACAAAACAAAACAAAAACACAAAAGAACCAATCTTTATGTATAAGTGTATTTATCTTGATTTTTGTTTCATAGGCAGAATTCTTTGGAATGTAACATAGGAACTATCTTGGTTTCTCCTGATGAATAGTCTCCATAATGGTCTTTACAGAAAGTTCCCATGTTTATTACTTCAATTACTTGGTTGATTACCAGCGCATCAACAGGGTATAATACTTCTGTACTCCGATACTGTAGTCCCTGTCCATGTGCGGCTGCAAGGTACTTAAAATGTAGTTAGTTCCCCTTTTCCCAAAATCTAAATAAACACAACAGTAGAAATGTGGCTAAGCAACTGAAAGATGTCTTTAATTTTATTAAACTTTAATTTGGATTAATACATGTAGCCTGCAGCCACAACGGCACCAGACATGGAGCATTTAGCGACTTCATCAACGAACACTGTGTGTGGCTTGTCCACAGGGATATATTTTCAGCTCTTAGGATTACTTTCCCGTGTTAAGTCATCAGTAGGTTCACAGTCTGGCTCTGGACAAGGCTTGCCGGGAATCTCCAGGCCTTATACCTTTATCCCCAAGACTTCTGCTCCTCCTAGTCTATGGTGGAACATGATATCAATCAGTATCCCAGAATCTACCAAAGTCTTCAGACTGAAAACTGCTGGCATCATGGCCACCTGTAGTGAGGCAGGGGGTACCCAACACTCTCCTATGACACTAGCAAGGGGGTGTCCAAAACAAGACACTGCCCACAAATGAGATGCTTAGGCTGTCCATGGATACAGGCTCCTATGTCACTGATTCTAGAAGCCCTTCCCAAATGTGTATCTAAGAATCAAGGAACTCACAGAGTTCACGCATGAGAACATCTTAACCAAATTCTATGCTTTGTTCTTAAAAATACATTTTCTGTCTAAATAATCTTAAAACGGTCAATACCATAAATGAAAATTAGACACGATGTAAATGTACTAAGCATTGCTTAGGACAAATGAAATTAGACTCACAGAGAGGAGGATGGCTTAAAGGTTCAGTAGTGTCTATTTGCTTCCTTACTAGTTGTTTTGCTAGACCAAGGCAAGCACTGTAGTACTGAGCTACCTCCCAACTGTGATTCTTTTGAGACAGGCTCTCACTATAGAATTCAGGCTGACTTGGAATTCTTTGTGCAGTCTACCCTGACCTCAATTTTCTAATCCTCCTGTCTTTGTCTCTCTGGGATCACAGGTGCCCATACCCCCATACCCAGGAATAAGACAACACACTACAGCACATTTGTGTGCTCATGAGAGAGTCAGAGAGAGAAAGAGTTCAGGCTATGGGGACAGGGTCAGGGGAGGGTGGAGGATGGTATAGAAGGGTTAGGGAGGGGCAGGCCTGGCACTTTCAGGGTTCTGTTCCATGTTCAACTGGGGCCACCGTCATCTGTTGAATAGGAGCCCAGGGATGCCTTGGAATTACCTGACTCAGTACCAGCTCAGTTTTCACAGTCCTGCCACGCTGGCTGGTAGCTCTCTCTTCGCCCTAGGCCAGTGGTTCTCAACCTGTGGGTCCCGACCCCTTAAGGCTGTGGAACAACACTTTTATAGGGATCAATTGCAGTTCCAAAGTAGCACTGACAATTATTTTGGATGGTGTGAGTCACCACCGTGTGAGGAACTGTGTAGAAAGGCTGAGAGCCACGGACCAGGCCCCTGGGCTCGGCCTCCTTGCCGGGAGCAGTATTTTCCCACGCTCCCTTGGCTTCCGCTCGCCTTTGCCCAGTAGTCTGTGAACGCAGAGATGGATGCTCTCTGCCGTCCCTCTCGTGCCCACAACCATGGCACCAAGGAGAAGGTAGTGAACTTATTTGTCTGCTCTCTGCCTCCTCAACCACTGCACGACTTTCAGGAGGGCAGGGACCTCTGAGCCCATGTTCCCAATGGTGCCGTCAGCACGCATCCATGGTAGGTGGAAGTCAATGGTTGAACCGTCACTATTACCCTGTTGGCTTAGCTGTGACTGACACCATTTTACATGGGGGAAAGCTGAGGTAGAGGTGGTAAATAGTTCAGCCCAGGACGCAAAGGCAAACAACAAAGCATCCATTCAAACTCAACTTTCTGTCAGCCGAGTACATGGATGGTTATGGGCATTCTACTTCTCTTTTTGCTTTTTCCCCAAATACTCATCCTCTGGACACCTCCATCCCTCTTTCCCATTGTAGCCTAGCGCAAATCATAAATTCCGCCCAGTAACATTGACCAAAGTGGACATGGATTTTCCTCCCTGGCATCTGTCTGTAAAAACACCAGTCTTAACATCTCTCACCCCAACACCTATTCTCTTTCTCTTTCTCTTTCTCTTTCTCTTTCTCTCTCTCTCCCTGTCTCTCTGTAAATATTAATTTTATGTGTTCGAGTGTTTTGCCTGCACATATGCATATGTACCATATGTATACCCTCTTGCCAGAGGAGGCCAAAGAGGACATCTTATCCCCTAGAAGAGGAGCTATCATATGTGAGTCAAACTGAATCCCTCTGCAAGAGCAGTAAATGCTCTTACTTGCCGAGCCACATCTCTAGCCTCAGACCTGTCTCTTTGCTAAACACAATCCAGATACTCCCTCCCGATTTGGACCTCTTTGAGTCCAAATCCTAAAAACTGGTAGCTAAGAAAAGGGTTAAACAATGGCTATGTCAAATGAATATGGTCAGGAACATAGAAACTAGATTGTAATGAGTGGTGTGTGTGTGTCTGTGAGAGAGAGAGATGAAAACACTTTGAATCAAAGAAGATAAGATAAAATTTTAGTGTTTGTATAAAAGATTACAAAACTGATGTCACCACAAAACTGAGCTGAAAATATGCTCTTAGAAAACATTTCTTAGTACTTACTGTATTTTACTTGGAAAAAAAAAACAATTTATAGTTATAAGCAAACAATTTATAATTAACATGATAGATGAAGTATTTTCAAAAGTTAAAACAGACAAAGTCACATAAATGTGGCACTGCCACCCATGGCTGTATTAGGCAGATATTTATTTTCGATGTTCCTGTTCTAGTCAGTGAAACCAAATCCAGGGTTTAAGTCATCCCTATGAATTGATAAATTTTCATTTAGACTCTCATTGGCCAGGAGTATTCATACTGCCTTGTAATCTACAGTAAGTCCGACAAAGGCAAATGCTATGCTATAAACAATCATAAAAAAAAAACCAAAAACCAAAAAACAGGGCTGGGCAGATACCTCAGTCAGTAAGGTCCCTGACCTGAAGGATCTGAGTTTGAATTCCAGAAGTTAGAGAGAGAGAGAGAGAGAGGAGAGAGAGAGAGAGAGGGGGGGGGGAGGGGAGGGGAGGAGAGGGACCCAGTGCTGGAGAGGCAGAGACAGGTGGACCCAAGTGAGTGCTAGCTGGCTAGTCATCTAACCTTATTAGTGAGCTCTAGGCCAGTGAACAGCACCTGACTCAAACACCAAGCTGAGGGATAATATCAGAGATTGACCTCTGACTTCCACATATGTGCATATACATACATGTGGCACCCCACCCTAGATACACATAAAAAAATCAATAAAAATAATAAATAAAAAAATAAAAGGAAAACTACTTACTTCAAGGGTCTGCATCAGATTTGGCTTGATGGCGTCTTTCATCAAAACTGTCAGAGCGCCGGTCACCCCCTACAGGTGAGAAAAAGACACGTAAATCAGGAGAACTGGGACCATGGCTGATTTGTCCCCTTTACTGTTTCCTAGATTAGCATCACCAAACTGACCACGCCCCTGGAATTGTTATCTTTGCCCATGTCTGTCCCACCCCAGGCTGGTCAAGGCAAACCAGGTGAGAATGCTATGCTTATAAAATACATTCCTTTTTATTTTGAGACAGAGCCTCTCAGCAGCACTCACCAAGTCCTCAGCTGTCACAGGCTGCCCGTCTTTGTCACTGGCCACCACCATTCTTCCTAGCCGCTCTTTCATGTCTGTGAGGCTATCAGTCAAGGCCAGCACGGCCATGATCTCGCTGGCCACTGCAATGTCAAACTGTGCCTGCAGACAGCAAAACAGATCCTGTGGTCAGCTGAGGCACGTTACTGGATGGACACTTCCAGCAGTCATAGTTGGGGGCTATCCCCTGTGGGCCAGCTCACACGAACAGTGGCTTTCCTAGAGACACAGCATATGGCCTCTCTAGATTGCCCACATTGTCTACTGTCCTCTGTCAAGGAGTTGCCAGGGTAAGGCCTGTGAAACTGGTGGCACAATGTAACACACCACTGTAGTCTGCTTCAGTCTAACAATTAAGTACTAATGAAGAACAGGGGCACAGCTCTGATATATATGAAGCCCCAGGTTTGGTTCCCTCCCATCCCCAAGAGTGTTACTGTCATTTTCTGTCTTCTGAGCATTTTTATCACTAGAATGTCTGGCCACAAAGGTGGGGACCACACAGAAAGATTCCTTGTGGATGTCCAGCAGGGACAGCAGCCTGTAATACCCAGTAAGTGTTTAGTTCATGCTGAATGAACTAGTCAGTAACCTAATAGTTAGTTCCATTCATAGCAACCAGTCTCTGAGGGAGGTCACTTTCTGTTCCTCTCTGCCCTGCTGATCTCTGTTCTTTTTGTTGAGGTAGGAATTAAACCCAGGATCTTATGCATGCTAGAGCATTCTACCACTGAGTCATGGTCTATTGATATGTAATTATAAGCATATGAGTCCAGGAGAGATGAGAAGATGGTAGGATAAGAGTAACTTGCTGGGGCTGGAGAGATGGCTCAGTGGTTACGAGGTCCTGAGTTTAATTCCCAGCAACCACATAGTGGCTCACAATCTGTAATGAGATCTGATGTCCTCTTCCGGTGTGTCTGAAGACAGCGACAGTATACTCATATACATAAAACAAATAAATAAATCTTAAAAAAAAAAAGAGAGAGTATCTTGCTGGCTTCCTCAGAGTTAAATCTCAGCATAGGTTTAGCCTAGCAGCTCAGGAAGGGAGAGGAACCATTCTGTGTCTGTTTTGTGAGGATCTGGCTCCATCGTATCTGGCAACAACAGCCAGAGAGCTCTAACTTTCTTCAAAAACTTCCCAGGGTTTCTTCCTGTCTTTTCTTGGCTCCAACAACAGGCTGTACAGAGTCCAGTGGGAACGAAGAGCAGAGACAAGGAATGAGTACTTCTTTCAGTTTGCAAAAGTCCAGGCACCGGGGAAGCATCTACACCAAGCCACTTTGTTAAGCTCTAGCTAAATTCTCTGGATCCCTCGGGGAGTGTGAGTCAGACAGGTTCAAACACACACACACACACACACACACACACAGAGAGAGGGGGGGGAGGGGGAGGGGGAGGGGGAGGGGGGAGGGAGAGGGGGAGGGGGAGGGAGAGGGGGAGGGAGAGGGGGAGGGAGAGGGGGAGGGGGAGGGAGAGGGGGAGGGAGAGGGAGAGATGGTGGGTGGGTGGGGAAACAGCTCTGCACTAGTGGGATCACCTTATGAGACATTTTATTACCTATTTCCATCACAGACAGATGAGGAAATGGAGGAAGGAAGGAAGGAGCTTGCTGGCTCCTTCCTGATTGAGATTGTATTAACCACTGATTTACTGAAAAAATATTGCCTGAAAGCTAAATACAGCTATATTAAATGATTATAGTCTCAATGTAACTCATTCTAAAACAAGTGATTTTTTTGCTGCATGAATTTTAGGTTCTGATAACACTGTAAATATTGCATTAAAAATACCAAAATGTTACTGTTGTCTCTGCATAACATGAGCCTAGAAATACTTTTGCAATATGATCTAAGTAGTAATCAAGTAGAATTTACAATGTGTTATACAAGTACTTCACTTAGAATTGTTTTATTTCTAAAACTATAACCCAGCATCATTGTAGATGCTTCTAATTCCAGCATTTGGGAGGCTGAAGCAGGAGGATCATGAATTTGGGGCCAGTCTGAGCTACCTACGAGTTCCATATTAGCCTTCACTAATCTGATTATACATATACACACTCACATGCAAATTGAGTCACTCTAAGGATCATTTAAGCAACTGAGGCTATCTGAGAGTCAGTGTTGCTCATTTACCAACCAGTGTGCTTGGGAGAGGAATCTTAATGTTGTTTAGCAAATAAAACACTTTACAATCATATAATTGGATAAATGAGGTTTATACTATTTCTCAGTTAGCCACCAATTTAAATACAAAGGACAGTGTACAACACAGCTAAGTCTGTGAGTGGACTTAACATTTCTGAAGAGACATGTAGAAATCCATGCCATTTGTGCACCGACTCTGCAATTACAACCCTGGAAATCTACCTTCAAAATCATACCAGAAAAGTACACATCTAAACACAAACATGTTTGTTACAGCCTATTTATTTAGGAGAGATAATCACTATAAATAGCCCACAGGTCCTTAACAGAAATTGGTGAGCTGGTTGATATATCTATATGAGCTAATGAAACCAGTGACATACAGTTTTACCTTTATTAATATAGGATGATGATCTATAGAGTCTGAGGGCTAAATCAAGCAACCAGCACTCTAACATAACCCTTTATTACACTAGGCTGTCCTCAAACCTACGGGGGGAGGACGGGGCCGGGGGACGGGACGGACCTTCCTGCCTCTGCCTCCTAAGCGCTAGGATTACAGCGATGCCCCACATGGTGCTAGCAGCACTACTGTCTTACTTTGTAGCAACATAGATACCATTTTACAGTGGTATTTTATTTTCATATCTTTCAACTTTCATTTGTCTTATTTGTTCAACAATCTACTGGCACCAACTACTCACTGTGATAAATGTTTGCCCTAAGTATAGAATACATAACCCGAAACTCTGCTTTAAGGAGGGGATAGAACATGACAGGAAGGGATTCAGGTGCAGGATTCAGCTGAAGCGAGGTGAATTTGGGGACAGGACACTGTGGTGGGATATAAGGTGGCCAGGGGAAGAGCCATATCTGAGTATTAATGGTTGAGCAATCTTATTTTAGGCACAATAATCTCTGGGTCATATGTCCCAGATGACCACTAGTCTTAATGTTTCTGTTTTATATTGAAGATCTTGATGTTAAAACATATCAAAAATGATGTATTGTTTCCTGCATAGTCTCTGCCTTTTGTCAGCGATGGCCTCGCTCTATGGTGGCCGTCAATGGCTGTCAGTCCGGGAGGATTTTTCCTGCTCTCTAAAGCTCTTCTTGATGTGCTTCATGTTAGCACTGCTGGTTTCCTCGTCCTGCCGAAACTTCTATTATCCTCCTCCTGCAGGAGGAGGAATGAATTTCCCCAAGGCCACCTGGCGTTTGGTGTTGTTGATGGAGAATTTTTTTATTCCTTTGTGAGTAATTGGGACCTTTTCTTGTTGGCAGCACTTAGGAGTTTATTCTTTATTTCTCATGTTCTGAAATTTCAGCCTGATGTTTCCAGGCAGAAATGTTTTTTTTTCTTCTTCTTCTTCTTCTTCTTTTTCCTTCCCACTTTCTGCTCTGTATTTGTTTTTAAAACAAAAATGTTGCTTTCCTCAGGCCAAGAAGTTCCCTTCTTTGAATAGATTGCCCACTGTTCTGAGGGCCAGTGCTCTGTAGACGCCTACTAAAAGGTGGCTCTTTTTGCCTGTGTGTGTGTGCACATACATGTGCACACACCAGAGGCTGGCATCAATGTTTTCCTCAAATGTTTTTTTACCCATGACTAGTCTATACTGGCTGTACAGCAGTTCTCAAGCATTCCACTGTCTCTGCCTCCCCGGTGCTGGGATTACAGGTCCATGCCGCCACCCCTGATTATCCTTACATGGGTGCTGGGTACCTGAACTCAGGCCCTCATGCTTAAATAGATAACAAGCACTTTACTGACTGAGCCACCTCCCTAGTCCACTTGGACTTCTTTTGAGCTAGGGTCTCTCTATGTAGCCAAGGCTGGCTTCAAACTTGCACTCCTCCTGTCTTAGCCTCCTATAGTAGTGCTGACTATAGTTCTGCGTTGTCACGCCCTGCTAGAATCTTTGTAATCAAAGGTGGGTGGGTTTGGGGATCAAACCTATGGCCTTCAGGATTTCCAGATATGTGCTTTCTGTTTCTCAAGCTTTTGTATTGGTTTCCTCTGAGAATCATTTCTAAAGATTTCCTCAGCTAGAAGCACCTCTAGTATACTTAATCCTACAATCTCAGTTTTTAATAGCCATGTTATAAGTTTTAATATCGTAATACAGGTCTTGAAGTACCAGTGAGCTCTCATTGGGCCTACAGCTCTTTAACCCCTTTGAGAATTCACCCTCTGCTCAGTCTCTGTCAACTGGTCTCCTATTTTGTTTCCGTGGATATGTGAGCTCCTCTTCCCAGGCCTGGCCAGTTTTCATGCTATGTATTTCTTTAGATGTGAGGTGCTGGCTAGCTTGAGGCTCTCTCTCTCATATATGTGAGGACACAATGTCAGACAAGTCTAGCTTCTGTACCTACATCTCCTAGGAGGGTGACCTGCCATTGGCTCCTTCAATGGAGCCATTCCCAGGCCCATTGCTATCCTTTAGGTGCTTAACACGCACATTTCAAAGGTTCTCTTCAAATAAGGGGTCACAATGTGTTCATTTTCTCTAAATGTGACACTTGACTGACACCTGTTGGGACTCACAGTCTGTGACTACTACATGAATGGTTCCCTATGGGTTCGGCAGTGCCCCGTCCCTAACCTTGGACTCCTACTCAGGAACCGCAAGGCCGAGTTACACCATGTCCAGGCTGTGACCAGGTGTGTAAGTGCCACGGTTAGGGCATCACCCAGCAGCATCCAGGTGTTGTCCCAAATCACTAACCCCAAAGGGTTGCTGGTTTCTCCTGGTCTGAGAGCTAGGGTGCCTCTCACCTTTGCATTCAGAGGTCCTTCCTCCATATTCTAGGTTGTTCTCTCCATTTATCCAATTCCTCCCCAAACTTTTCAAGAATGACTGTTGTTTTCTGGTACAGAGAATGCTGATTGTATGAAATCTGGTTGTGTGTGAAAGTTTTAGAGTCTGGGGCAAGGAGGGAGGTTCAAGCTTCTTGATCCAAGCCCATATTCGGCTTCCTTTCACAAGTGTGTGTGTTATGCATGTGTACATACGTGTGAGGTTAAAGAAGGAGTGTCTTCGTAGATCACGCTCCATCTTATACAGTGAAGCAGAGCCTCTCACTTGAACCCAGAGCTTATCAACTAGAGCTATCTGGCCCAGAGTATCTCATCTCTGTCTCCTAAGTGCTTGGGTTTCAGGTGGGTCACCATGCCCATCCAACATAAATGCGGGTGTGGGAACCCAAACTCTGGTCTTCACGCTTGGACAGCAAGTGTTTCACCCATTGAGCTATCTCCCCCTATTTACCGTTTAATTCAGAGAATATCAGAAGTTCCCAAAACCTATTTGGTATGAGAAATGGCTGTTATAACAGTAACTTTTTCCACTAATAAAAATTTAATGTAAAGGCAATAAATTAAAAAAAAATTCCAAAGAAAGAGTTTACTGTTAAAAAAAATCAGAGAGCTATTGTGCCTGGCTAAAAAATTATGGAATGAATTTATATTTCCTAAGTGCCACTATTCCACATCATAGACCTATTAAATGGAAGAGCTCATAAGTCCCCCCACACCTCCCCACACACATGTTGTCTTTAACAGTACTATTAAATCTAATAAGTAGGTGTTTGTCCTTGGGCTTATGAAACTGGAGTGATATATCAGAGACTTTCACTTTTCCATCATTATACAGTACTTTTATATGGGACTTTCCCGAATGAGTCTACCCAGAAACACAGCCAAAAACACACGGAAGAGGACACTGGAACCTTCCTGTCTCCTGAACCTGTCACTTCCAGACCAATCCTGATACTCTCCCAAGTCCTAGCTCATCAGAGCAGCAGGAAACCCACCCTGAGAGAGTGGGAGAGCCACCAGCACTGCAGCTGGGGACCAGAAACAAAAAGCAAAGACTGTGCACACCACGGTGAGGAAAGGGCAGATACTTCCGGGAAGATGGCGCCACCTACCTGCCGGGAATATCCTTTCTCTGTACTTCCCTGTCCAATGGTTATTTTTCTCAGAAATCGGTCGTTCGTGTCCAATACTGAAAGAGAACAGGCAGGTTATTTAATCAACAAATATAGACAGGCCGTGCTGGGAAATGCTGAGAAAGGAGCTGAAAACCAAAGTGAAGGTTTGGCTTCATGGTGGATGGAGTTAGTGCTATCAGTTGTACGGCTATGGATGGTTAACATGGTGACTGCTGGCTTTCGTGCAGTTCACAGCACATGCTAGTGGTGAGTGTCTTAATGACGGTGTGTCAGGTGAGGGTGGGCTGGGCTGGGTGGCATCTGATTCGGGTATCGAGTACAAGTAGTTCTGAAAGTATTTTACAATGACACCTAAGTCACAAGGAGACGTCAGTTAGTTTCTCATACATATGACAGCCAAATGGCCCAGTAATCCTGTTGTTCAAAACCCCTAAGCGCACTGCTCATAGCAGCTCCTTTCACAATGTGAACTTAGAGACTTAGAGATGACTGGAAATTCCATCGATGAATGGACTAACTCACAATGTGACATTACACAGCCACAAACGAGTGTTTTGATATATGCTTCCCATCCGAAATGTTATGCAGATCTAGGAGGTCAAATGGGGGATCTAAAGTAGGCAAATCCACAGAGCAGCCACGGCCAACAGCAGAGGGACATTATTTTATCAGGGGCATAGGGCAGTGGTTCTCAACCTGTGGTTTGCAACCCCTCTGGGGTCACATATCAAATACCCTGAATATCAGATATTAACATTATGATTCATAACAGTGGCAAAGTCACAGTTATGAAGTAACAACAAAAGCTTTATTGGTTGGGGGTCACCACAACACGAGGAACTGTATTAAAGAGCCGCAGCGTCAGGAAGATGCAGACCTGCTGGTCTAGGACTTGTGTAGGGGATGACAAAGCTTTGGGTACAGGCAATGGTGACAGAGCAATCATGGTGGATGGAGTTAGTGCTATCAGTTGTACGGCTATGGGTGGTTAACATGGTGACTGCTGGCTTGCGTGCAGTTCACTACAATACAAAGGAAACCAAAGGCAAAACAGCAATATGGAAGGAGACTGACTAAAGGTCAGGTAAAGTGCTTTCTTGTGTGAACTGTCCTGGATTAGACTTTTGTCTGTGAAACTGTTTGCCTTTGAAAAACCACATTTATAATGCCAAGAAACAAAGGCAGGTTAGACACTTCCTTTATCTTTGTGACTTAAAAACCTCAGGGCTGTTTACAGTGACAATTGCCATCCAACTTACTAAACGCATAATACCCTAATAATACACAAATTACCCTTGGGTCTCTCACCCTAGCTGCCACTGCCATGTCCGTGGCCCCGCCTCTCTGTCTCTGCTCCCGCCCCCAAACTCACACACACACACACACACACACACACACACACACACACACACACTCACGCACACAGCCAAATACATATAAACTTCCAGTTTTTAAAAATTTATTTAATTTCACGTGTACTAGTGCTTTGCCTGTATATATGTCTGTATGAAGGTGTCAAATCTCCATGAATTAGAGTTACAGACAGCTGCGATCTGCCACGCGAATACTAGGACTTGAACCCTGGTCCTCTGAAGGAGCCGCCAGTGCTCTTAACTGCTGAGCCATCACTCCAGCCCCCAACTTTTATTTTTAAAGACAGAATAACACTTGCAAAGTTAACGGGCTGCACCTCAGTAGCGCTAACAGCTACCTTCACTCCTGAGATGCTAGGCACTCGGTCACATGAAATAAACCATCTCCTTTTTTTTTTTTTTTTTTTTCTTTTGCCGTGTAGTATAGAAACATGGTTGGCTACAGACTTTGAGGTCACTTCCCCATCAGATGTATTTTAAGTCTATAGCAAACCATTCAAAGTTTAGTTTGACAAAGGGAAGATAAGCAAACGAGGTAAGATCAAACTACAGCATCATCCAAATGGCACTTTGGATCCCACTTGGATTTGGTGTCTTTCACAATGCCAGAGTAGAGCATTGTGACCTACCAGGGTATATACACACAGGGAAAAAGAGCTGTGTGAATTCAGCGCCAGATTCTACCCACTCTACAAGAGAGATGTGGCCAACGCCACAGAAAGCAACAGAAACACACAGCTGGCATCTAAGCGGCAGAGCTAACGGTGGCTACATCCTGATTCGCTTCTATCTGGAGCAGGTTCTGAGGACTGTTTCTGTGCTTAGTCCTGTGCTGGTTGGGCAGGGTCACGAAGGTGCATGCGGCACCGATCTTTGACTCCTGACATTTCCCGGGAGGAGATGGCGAGGGCACCAGAGTGCCTGCACGGGAGGAAGGCAGGCAGTGGGGCTTGGGGTGGTCTCCTTTACTTGTAACTTGTCCTAAGTCGTTTCTTTAGCCCATGGTGTTGGTGGGGTTCACAGAAACACCCAGAGTTCACCTGAGCCTTTAACCAATCCCAGCCAGGAGCCAGAGCCCAGGCACAGGTGCAGGACCACGGCAGGCCCAGTATTTGGCTTCCACAGAAGCTACGGCATCCTGATGTCAGAGTGGCACTGGGCTCGTGGTGGGAAGCAGACACCAGGGACTGGCAGTGAACAGGACTGGTGGCCTTGGCCTGTGATGGAGAGATGGACATGTGGGGAAGAGGTTTCTGGGGTGTTGGGCTCCCTAAAAGACTGGAGCTTTGGGGTGTTCAATATTTTAAAGCCTATTTCTTGTCCTTTAGGGGATAATACATGTCTGGAGATACCCCCTCCCCCCCCCCCCCCCGCCCCGCCCCAGGCCAGTGACATGTTTCCGGAATAATCCAGTGTCTTAACCTTCACGATCATTGCCTAGGCTATACTAGTTCTTATTCAAAGTCAGAAAACGCTACCTGTACCTTCATCCATGAGGAGTCTTCATTATTATACTAACCCGTTAATCGGAACAAAACTACTTATCAAATTTCAGCCCGAATTCCTCTGGCCCAGGTGGCTTGTCCTAAGCAATAAAGTTTGCTTCCCTTTAACATTGCAAACAGTAATGTAAGTCTGTATTTTTCTGGGATAACTCTTAAAGCTGTCACTTTCATTAAAATTGATTTGTAACCGCAGAACATTCCAGTCCTTTCCTGTCTTCTCATGGAGAAACCGATCGCACACCGGCCCTCCCTGAAGAGGCACTATGCGGTGATTTCTGAGGCCGGGGCCGAGGTGCGAGGATGCCAGCTGGTCTGAAAGTTTCTCTTTCAGTATGGTTAAACCTACACTAATTTCCATTGCCTAATTTTTCATTTTACCAAAAAGGCCCCTTAAGCCAATTTACAGAGTAACACGAGCTCAGAGAGGCCTGGGAAGGCTGACTACACATTTTGCAAACAATGGTGTTTTAACAACAGATCTTTCTGGTTAAAAGAAAAAAAAAATGTAGAAAAAAAAAAATAATGCCTGGCAAAATGCTGAAAACACTCATGTTAGCTGTTTAAAATACTGTTTGTTGGTCTATTTTAGACTTGTGGTATATACAAATCATGGCTCCCCTGCAAAGGAATATTCTAGAGTCACTTAAAATGACCACTGTAAATGTTGGGGATATAGCTTGAGGGTGAGGTACATGTTTTGCATGCCAAAGGTTGTGGTTTAATCTTTAGCTCCACGAGAAATAAAAAATAAATGAAAAAGAAAAAACCAACCTAAGAAAGAGCTAACAAAGTAGAATGTCCTTAGGATGTAATTGAATTGGGCAGGAAATAAAATTCACACACACAGATGGTAACAGAGCTAAACAGAAAAATCAGATGTACCAAAAACTATGATTAGCAGTTATTAGTGTTGTGAAATGTTTCACTTTGACAAAATTCTTTACATTATTTGTTTTAAAAAAATAAAATAGATCCTTGCAAGAGTGCTCAAGGGAATTTTAACTCACTCTTAGAAGGAGACAAAACCACAGAGAGACAACATAACACAGCTGCTACCTTCGAAGAGTCACAGGGAGGCACTTCTGAGTTTGCCTGCGTTCACATTTCTCTCAGTGGAGCCTCCCTGGAGGGAGACTAGTATTACTACAGGCCCAGCATCCAAACTCCAACCCCTTTTGGGTGTTAACATAATACTGCTAGTGGAAAAACCCTATATCCTGAAACAGCTCCATGTACAAAGTTATTTATTTATTTTTTAAAATCTATAGCATATCCTTCAGGCTATGTGTGGAAGACGTAAATATAATAAATGAACTTTGTGTTTAGACTTGGCTGTCCTTACTGCGCTATCTGCCCAAACCACCAAATGTCTGGAGTTTGAAACACTGCTGGTCTTGGGTGCTCGGGATCAGGGCTACGCCACCCGGGCTATGCCACCCGGGCTATGCTGGGAAAACCTAGGAAGCGGTTTGTGTAAAGAAGCTTGGTCTTTGTCTATTGGCTGTAAGATCTGCTGCAGGGAGACACTCAGTTCTTACTGGCTTGACTGAATGGGGTATTGGGGAAAAAACTCAGGAAGTGAGGGATGGTGGCTAAACCTGGGAGGAAGACTAGCCTGGCCAAAAGGCTGGTGAGAGGATGAAACAGGCCCTCTGGTGGACAGAAGACAGAAACTGGGCACCAAACTAGTCCTGAAAGACAAATTGCTTAATGGTGATTTTACTGCCCGGGTGGGAGCACCAAGGCTGCTGACTGAGGAAGCAGGAAGCCACTATCTCTGCATTAGGAACCTACTAAATTAAGGAATGGAAACGGAAGCATGAGAACGTGCTGATTCAGGCCTTGGTTAAATATATTCTAAAAGAAGATGGGAGAATGGGGGCCAGGTCTAAATATATGTCATCTCATCCTTTCTGCGTCCCATAGGTGTGACTGTCACACCTCTGTAAAGTACGGACACCATCAACTCCACGGACTCCAGAACACGGAGCACCAACACCTGTTCGAGGCCACATAGCTAAGCAGGGTGGTGGCCATTCTCTAGGTCAAATTCCACGGTCAGTCCTTTGCCCACTGTTCCATTGAAGTGACCTAATGAGAGTGCAGGAAAGGAAGGGATGTCCCTGCTGAGAGGGAGGCAGGGAAGTCTGGAGAGGGCACTGAGCCACCCTGCAGTGTGACTGCCAGAGTGATCCGCACCCAGGACCCCGCTAGAGACACTTGCCAGCCCTGGAGAAAAAGCTTATGCTGTAAATGCGACCTAGAGAGCTCAGAGCTACTGGGGAACGGGTAGAGAAGACAGCCAGGCACGGTGGCAAGACATCTTAGAGGATTAAGGCAAACCCAAGGATGGTTTCCACTACATAAAAAGCTCCAAACCAGCCAGAGCTCTACCTGGAGAGTTTGCCTCAAAACAAGAGAGACTGGGGAGATGGCTCGGTTGATGAACTTTCCCACATACCATGAGAGGCGGGGTTTGATCCCTAGTGCTCCATCAAACCCAGCAATGCCCCTGCACCAGGGAAGAAGAGTAGAAGGAACCTTTGGGCTTTCTGGCCATCCGGTCTGACTGTGGGTTCAGAAAGACACTGGATGTTAGCCTCCGTGTGCACACACACACTCAGACACACTCATGTCCACCCTCCCAAAAAACCGAAAACCAAACCCAAAAAAAACAAAAATTAGGAAGAGGGCTGAGGGGTTGCACAGCAGTTAAGAGCACTTACTGCTCTTGCAGAGGACCCAGGCTCAGTTCTCAGCACCCATATGGTAGCTCACAACCACCTTTAACTCCAGTCCCGGGAGATCTGACGTCCTCTTCTGCTGTTTGTGGGCACTGTACATATATGGTGCATACACATACATGCAGGCAAAACATACGATTAAAAAAATAAAGAAGGGGCTGGCGAGATGGCTCAGTGGTTAAGAGCGCCAACTGCTCTTCCGAAGGTCCCGAGTTCAAATCCCAGCAACCACATGGTGGCTCACAACCATCCGTAACGAAATCTGATGCCCTCTTCTGGAGTATTTGAGGATAGCTACAGTGTACTTACATATAATAAATAAATAAATCTTAAAAAAGAAAAAACGTATGCTTTATCCCCAATTCTTTCCTCCCCATTACCCCCAACCCCATTGAGATCCTGAATGTAACAAGTAAATAAGGAATAATATAAAATATTATTTTAAAATATTCTCTTTTAAAAAGTAGAGGAAGAAAGCCAAGCTTGGGGGAAGAGAACTCACAGAGACAAGGAGTAATCTTGCCTTAAAAACAGCAAGAGGAGGGGAGAGAGAATTCTCCCTACACAGTTGCACGAAGGCTGGGTTGCTCTGTGGTATTTAGCCTTGCATCTGCCCATCAAGAACCTTCTCACTGAGTTCCCACCACAGCCCGTCCTCAGCCATTTGAAAGAGGATGGGGGGAATGGGATTGTGCCCAGCGAGGTGGTGAAAAAGAAGAGCAATGGAGCCAGATGGTAAGGTTCTGAAGCCAGGAGAGGCGGCTGTAAGACTGTAGTTTTTATTCATTGAATTTGTGAACGGAAGGTTGAGTGTCGAAGACTGGCATGTAAGAGACAGGGTTCCAACCCATTCTCTGGATGCCTTCTGGTTGCCCCAGTACCTACCTCTCTGCCACGTGATGGTTGCGGGGTCAATGTTGAGGCGGGCGAACTTCCTCACTTCCTCCTCGGTCAGTGTGCTTGGATCAGTCTTATGTATCCCCAGTTTCTAGTGATTGGGGAGAGATGTCATAAGAACAGAAGACAGGCCCAATCAAAATTATCGCCTTAACTAGCGAAGTCCCTGAGAACGAACACAAGGCCTCGAGTGAACTGGGACTTAGGTGAAATTCTATTAGCAAATGTCTTCTGCAAGCAGAAGGTACTGGGGATCTGTGAAGGCCCTAAAACCTTATCTGAAAATGGGGTCCAGTGGGGAGCACGCAATGAACACATGGGCCTGGTGGTGTGTGGCTTGTGGTGCCTATTGATGGCCCTGCACGCTGAGCTCAGACCCGCCCCTGCCCCAGTCATCATGAATATGTTACTCCCCCAGTTGTTTCATACGTATATACCAAATGAAGTATATGTTTAGTTTCAAAAGAATACATTCTACTTGGAAAAATTAATTAAACCTTTTAAGTTGGGGAAGGAGGTGCTTTTCATGCAATCTCAGCATGTGGGAGGCAGAAGCAGGTGTGTCAGGCTACATGAAACCCTTCAAATCAATCAATCAATTAATCAATCAATCAATCAATCAATCAATTAACGCCAAAACAACACAAAGCTTTTAATCAATTTAATTCTGTAAAGAAAATATCCTAAAAAGTACTTAAAATATATTTAATGCCAATTAATGGGTATAAATTATGCCATAAAGGTGTTTTGTTTTGTTTTGTTTTCTTTTTTAACCCCAGTTGTCTTTTGAAAGCAATGATGAATGGGACAGAATTAGTGAATAGCATCAGGAAGCAAAATGGGAAGAATTAAGAAAAAATGGCTTTTTCAACTGAGGGCAGTAGCAATTGACTTGGAAGGAAAAAAAAAAAGCAAGCAAACAAATAAAAAAAAACCAAACAAGCGAGAGGGTGACCCAAAGCTGCCTTATCAGTCTTTCGAGCAGTGGTTCTCAACTTCCCTAATGCCGAGACCCCTTAACACTCTTCCTCAGGTTGTGGTGGTCTGCCCCTCACCATAAAATTATTTTTGTTGCTGCTTCATGACTGAAATTTTGCTACTGTTATGAATTGTAGTGTAAATATCAGAGATACAGGATACCTGATACGTGACCCTCCCCCCCCCCCCCCCCGCCCAAGAGGTCGAGACCCAAAGATCCAGAACCTCTGCTTTAGAACTTTTACAAACAGGAAACCATTTCTCTCCAGAAGGAAAAGGCTACATAAAAACAGATGTGTCTGTTACCGAGGGTGCTCTAGGGTGTTAGCAAGGCAGCCCTCCTACTGCACACGTGAGGAAACAGGGAGTTCTTTGGGGTGGGAATACGGCTCAGGAGGAAAAGGTACTTGCTGCCAAATCCAACAACTCCAGTTCAACGCCTGGAGGAAGGAGACACTTGACTTCTGGAAGCCGTCCTCTGACCTCCACACATACACACAGAATAAGTAGAACAAAATATAAATGATGTTTTTCAACCGTGTGATCTTTAAAAAAAATATGTTATTGTTTTCTTGGCTCTTTGGTGTCGGGATTTATCTACAGACTTCACTCTGATATTCTGAGTTATTATGCTCTAAAGCAGCGGTTTTTAACCTGTGGGTCATGACCCATGGGGGGGGGGGTGTGTGTTACATATCAGATATCCTGCATAGCAGATATTTACATTGCTATTCATGACAGTGGCGAAGTTACAGTTATAAACTAGCAAATGAAATAATTTTATAGTCGGGGGTCACATCAGGAGGAACTGTATTCAAGAGTTGCGGCATTAGGATGGTTGAAAATCCCTGACCTACAGGTTAATAACCAAGGGTGCATATGAAAACCCAGATTAAGTCAAGGTTCTAGAATATTCTCTTAAAAAAACGAACAAAACAAAACACCACTATAAAGTCAAATCTTACCTTCAGCCGAGAAAGTTGAATTTCTGAAAATTCTCTGACACCATTCACTAAGGGAACCAGTCGATTGTAGAGAGCCTAAGAAAATAAAAACCCCACCCACCCACCAGAGCTTTAGGTTCAGCCATGAACTTGGTAACTGGACATGTTCATTACATATAGATGGACAACCTTCATTAAATTTATTACCAAACAGGTTCTATTAATATTTAAGGCTAATATAAACAGCCTTGATTTAAATTCTGTCATTTTAATAAATCCTAGTGGAAATAATATACATTACCATTATGTATGTGGTAATGATATACGTTACCACTTTGTGTAAGTCTACTTGATCTGTACCCTAACAACTTATCAACTAGTTACCCGAATTCTGTTTGGAAGATGAACTAGGAGATTATAATTGAGGAAGTCGGGGCCTTTCTTACAAACCAGGAGGAAGTACCCCTCATCTATGACAGATGCCAGTGAAGAGTTAGCACCCAGAGGTCTGTCACTTTCAGGTGGATATCATGCATGTGAAGCTAGAATCTGGTTCAGGCTTGCTGCATGTGAGTTCACTCTTACAGATGGCTGGCTGTCTACCGCCACAGCTCTTGCATAGCACACACAAATCTCTAGGTTCAAGTCTCGCTACTGGAAGTCCCAACCTCTCCCCAAACAAACAAACAAACAAACAAACAAACAAACCCAAGTTCCATTTCTGTTAGAATGGACCAGTGTTTCTGGCTACAGGAAAAACAAATGCTTGTGCCGATGATCTTCGAGACTGAGGAGAGTCATCTCGAATAACATCCTAACCAGCATACCACAGCTCTCCCAGTGTTCTGCAACAGTCATAGACCCAACAGAGAATCTGACTAAAGTCTAATTCTCCTCCCCTGGAAGTGAGGATATGGGTAAAACTCAGCAAATTCTGAATGCGATTTTAGAGAGCAGATGGGATCTAAGAGTCTCTCACGGAGTCCTTAAGGATGCAGGGACTCCAGGATAAAACCCAGAGATGGCTAACAAGGGACCCACTCACCTTGTCTGTTTGAGTGCTCTCATGTAAAATTCTCGTGTCGATGGCTGCGGCCAGCAAGTTATTAGCGGCAGTGATGGCATGGATGTCCCCAGTCAGGTGAAGGTTGAACTAGAAATCAAATGTCACACCTTTCTATTTGCATCATACAGCCAGGGACATTTTCAGGAACTGCCTGAATTAATAAAACAGTATGCTAATTATCTGTCTTTATCATGAGCTGAGACAAGATGGCCTACATCAGAAAATCAAGGTCAGGGCCTCCAACTTGCCAATAGATAAAGAACTCAAGAGTTGAGTTCTTCCAACCTCTGGGTAAAGATGACACATTCTGATGGGCCTAAAAGTTTCTTTCTCATGATTTCTTCATTATCAATTATTTATTTAAATTTGGAAAACTGTACTATAGCAAACAAGGGAAGGAAACAAGGCTTAAACAGTAAAAATGGAACAAGAGCAAACACTACTGAAATCTAGCTGTGTATTAACACACATTTATTATTTATAGAATTGACATATCCTATCATTTGGAAGCTTTAAGTTTTAAAATGAAGTCATTCAGGTTTTACTTATTAACGTGTATGTATAATGTGTATATGGCGGAGAGAGGAAGTGAGCATGTCACAGCATGCGTGTGACAGTCAGAGAACAACCTCACGAAATTGATTTTCTCCTTTCACCTTTACTTGGGTTCTGGGCTTGGCTGGCCTGTGCCTTTAGTGGTCAAACCATCTTACTGGCCCCTGCAAACCTCCAAGGAAAAGTTCTGATGGGTTTCACATCTTTAACCTTAGCACTAAGCAAGCCCATTATGTCGAGCTGAACTGGCTCCCTGATTCCTCTTGACTAGACTTTTCCCATGCACGGAATTCTCTGCCCTTCCTCGTCCTCACTACCCTGCCCAAGATTCTGCTTTACTCCAAAATTCCACTCATTTCCGCTCACAGGTAGCCACACAGAAGAGAAAACAGGACAGAGAGAATATGGAGCAGGAAGCAAGACCTGCTATGCCTGAGAGACAGGTAGCAGGAAGGACAGGGTCTTGCTCAGACCAGAGCCTAGGAGGAACTCGGAACTGACCCATGCGGCTGATGCAAAGAGCAAGGCTGAGGGAAAGGAGGCCTGGGCAGGCACGGGAGGCAGGGGAGATGAAGAGAGTTCGTGGAGAAAGAAGAATCAGTGCCATCCATTCTTACTGCCCAGTTTCTCTGAGATGATTTTATTGTGGCCTCGCTGGGTAGAATCAACCATGCATCACTTTCTGATCTTGGTAGTCTAAGAGATGACTGATGGGACCCGGGACAACATTCACTGTCTTATCTAAAATGGGCTTGAGTCCACAGAAGCCTGGGAACATGAAACTGTTATGGAATTTAGAAAGGCAGAATGATTGGTATGTGTGTGAGCATGCTTGTGCGCGCGCGCACACACACACACACACACACACACACACACACTTTATAAAGGGACTAGGTTAGCACCCATTTGCTACAGGAAAACAGATGCATATGAATGGGACATGAATCTTCACACCAAGTGGCACACACATAGGTGTTGTACGTAGCCACCAGTGTCAGGTGTCCTGCTGGGCATCTCATGACCTTACCTCCTCCATGGGGATGACCTGAGCATATCCACCTCCTGCAGCTCCTCCTAGAGAACACA
Source organism: Mus musculus (assembly GCF_000001635.26). Classification (NCBI taxonomy): domain Eukaryota; kingdom Metazoa; phylum Chordata; class Mammalia; order Rodentia; family Muridae; genus Mus; species Mus musculus. Next base: position 4,030,677 of record NC_000076.6, on the reverse strand, counting down.
GCAAGTACAGTTTAGTGAGTCCCCAAGTTCAGTTACAGGACAGATGCAGACCTAAGGATGCTACTCACACTCAACAAGGAGGCCTGCTCAGGCCCAGAGATTCTGTTCACCCGGAACAGAAATAAAACAAAACCAGGGCACTGTTTCCAGAGATGCCATTTTAGGCCTTCTGTTTCTTTGTTTAAAAAGAAAAGACCTGTGCCTTCTGAAGAAAGCAGGCCTCCAATCCCAGCTACACGGAAGCTTTGAAGAGCATCATTGATTCAAGACCTATTGGGCAACAGAGTGAGTTCGAGGCTAGCGTGGGCCAACTTAGCAAGAAGGCTGCTTTCAAAACTGTGAGTAAAGGGCTGGGATATAGCTGAGTGGAAGGGCATTGGCCTAGTATTCATGAAGTCCTATATTCGGTTCCTAGCACCACACAAACAAACTTCCGAAAAGAAACAAAAAAACATTCCCAAAGGCTAAATACAATATAGCAAATGCCAGTGCTATAAAACACATATGTGAAGGGGTTGGAGACATGAACTGCTCTCTTCCAGAGGACCTTAGCTTGATTCCCGGCACCTCCACCAGCTGGGTCACAACTACCTGTAACTCCAGCTTCAGGAGTCTAGAATACCTCTGCACAGGCCCCCTAACACCCCAACTCCAGCCTTCCCATACATGTAATTAACAACAACAACAAGAGCAACAGCAACAAAAAGCAAAAGGAAAGGGCTGGGTGTGGGGTGTGCACCTTTAATCCCAAAAGTTGGGAGACAGGGGCAGGCAGGTCTCTGTGAGTTTGAGGTCACGCTGGTCTACAAAGCGAGTCCAGGACAGCCAGGGCTGTGTTATACAGAGAAATCCTGTCTCAAAAAAAAAAAAAAAAAAAAAAAAAAGAACCAAACCAAAAAAAAAAAAAAAAAAAAAACCCTTTTATACATCGGGATATTTATGTTTCATATAAGTCATACATGAAATAAAAACAAAACTGCCTGCCAGGCTTGGTAGAACACGCAGGAGATGGTGGAGCACTCAGGAGACAAGATCAGGAGGATCTACAAACCTGAGGCTGGGCTGTTCTGCACAGTGAGACCATGCCCAAGGTGCTGGGCTCAATCCTCAGGAACAGAAAAAAACCGAACCACAACAAAACCAAAAACACTCGGCCATGAATACCTCAGACAAAAATTATATTAGTTACTCTATATCGAAGACACTTGTTTCTCACAAGCAGACACCATTTTATACTATACCCTGTCCTTTCCATGTTATCCTAACTAAGTCTCACCATAGCCAGATATGCCTGGTACTAGAAGCCCTTTTGCACTTACAGATGTGGCTCATAGACTTTAAGGCTGGCTGTCGACTTCGCAGAAGTGAGATACACAGCCACGAATAAAACCTCGGCCACTCAGCACTAAGTCTCACGGTCAGTCAGCTCTATAAGGCATGGCCCACCAGGAGGAATCAGTACTTTTAATGGGTTAGGAATTATTAATATTTGTAATAGCGATATAAATAAAATACAGTTAAAGACCACAAACTGCCAAGAACACGCAGTAATTGCCGTGGCGAGGGCCGGGAGTGACTTAATGATAAATCAGCAGAGTGCGAGTAATGGAGGGAAGTGCCAGACTTAGTGTTCAGCTAAGCCAGGGAGGAATTTCCTCACAGCCCTGGACGCAGCCAGTTGCTTCGTCTCCAGAGCTCCTTGGCCCCACAGAACAACTCCCACGAACTGCAACTTGGGGCCAGACCTGAAGAGCTCATATGTGTACAGGAAGAGGCTGAGATGATAAGATCCTGATAAGATGGGCAATGTTTCAAATCGCTTGGTGAAGGAGGTGGGGATGATAGAGGAGACGCTGCTGGAGGCAGCAGGCCAGAGTAATGAAGCCACGGGACCAGCTTCCGGGGTGGGTAGGTGGGGGCTCCATGGAAGATGCCCCCACCTTGCAGCAACCTCTGCATGGCTTTACACACTCAGAGGTTCAACTTGGGGTATCTGCTATGTCCTGAGTGTTCATGGGGCGTAGAGGAATGAACACCCAGCTCTTTTGCAAAGCATTTAACTCCATCCCTATACATTATATTGATTTTGAATTTTTACTTCCCCTAATTTTTCCACGAGAACTAGCTTAGTCGTGAAGGAAAGTACCTTTCACTCCAAAAGTGGGTCCCTGAGAAGGCTGCCTCAGACAGGCGAAGGAGTTGACTTTCAGGTGAGCGGTCAGCGCCTGCACTAGTCCGATGGTGACTGTACTCTTCCCTTCTCCGAGCGGGGTGGGCGTGATCCTAATTTGGTGGGGAGGAGGGAGAGGGATGAATTGAATTGTCTTCCCAAGACAACCTTAGTAAAACCAAGCTGAGATTTCAAATTCAAATTTGAGTTTGTAGGCAGTGAGCAGCGTTCTCCCAATGTACTTGATACCATGGTTTCTTGGAGTGTTCCCAGGTATAGCACACAGACCACATTCAAGCTAATGTCACAGGCACAAAAATGAAAGGCAACATGACCAAAAGGAAAGTTACTAGGTAACAGTGTTGATGAGGTTCATTTTTGGGAGTGACACAAAGCTAGCCATTAACAAAGTTGAAACCAGGGCTGGAGGGATGGCTCAGTGGTTAAGGAGCACAGTTCTAAGGGCAAGCTCCCCCGGGGAGAGTTGGTTCAGCTCTTATAACAAAGGTAAGGCTAGAGCAATTGGGTGAGTTTTCCTTTAGGGAAATAGGCAGAAGAGACCAAAAGAAGTCAAAGACGGAAACCTGGAGAAGGAAGCAGGGCATGATAGCTCAGAAGGAGGCTAAGAAAGACAGAATACATTTAGAGTTAAATGGTATGAGTCAGGGTGTCTAGGAAACTCAGCCATAGCAAATCTAATGACAGAGTTTTCCAACCTCCAAAATCTGGTGCTGTTATCAAAGGAGGAAGGCATGCCTTCAGATCCCTCAGAACACCCCGGTGACTCGATCAGTCAGTCACTCCTATAGTAAATATTTATTCAGCACTCTCTTGAGTCAGGGACTGGGCCAGACCTTGGAACACAAAGACGATCATGTCAGACTCTATGTCTCCCTCCCAGGACTTCTAACTGATGGGAGACAGAGATAACCCAGTGATTACAGCAACTGTGATAAACACCAAGTTGGGGAATCAGGACAGGCACCGTATTAAGAGCATTTGGTTTCACATGCTCTGGAACATCAAGGGGAGCTTCCTCCAGACCTGGCATCTAAGCTGGGACATGACCACCAGATAAATGGTGCCTAGATGAAATGCGGAGCGAGCTGAAGACAAGGTTCTGCTCTCTATGCCCTTGTCTGTGAAATTGTGACTATAGTCAACAGTTCAAAGGACAAGATTCCCCCAGGGGAGAGATCGCTCAGCAATGACAAAAGTAAGGCTAGAGCCATTGGATGGGTTTTCCTTTAGGGAAATAGGCAGAAGAGACCAAAAGAAGTCAAAGACAGAAACATGGAGAAGGAGGCAGGGCATGATAGCTCAGAAGGAGGCTAAGAAAGACAGAATACATTTAGAGGTGAAGAGTCATCCAGGACTAAAGCAGGAGGAGGATGACGAGGTGGCCACTGTGAACCACTACATGGCAGAGAGTTTTGATGACCCAATTACATGCTACTTGATGAACTAAGCTGGAAATGCCCAGGTCACAGTCTAAATAGCACAGCATTGAGTGAAGTCAAAGTGGAAACTGTTACACAAGACTCCGAGTCAACTTCATACTTTTGTAGATACAACCCGAATGAAAGTGGTGAGGAGCCCACAGAATCAAAGATCCTGCAAAGATGCTGCATGCACCTAAAGATTCTGCAAGGGAGGGACCAGTGCTGTGCCTTATGTCACATGGGGGATTCCATTTTCTCTCCCAAGGATACGCTGGCAGAGCAGAAGGAGACACGCCCAGGGATGACCTCAAACTTCAGCCATCCATCCAATTCTTAATTGGAAACACAGGATTGCTCAGTTTGCTGCCAATGAACACAAGGCAGGAAAATCACAAAGTAGGAAGTATTTATTGGAAGCAATAAAAGGAGAGCTATAACACAAATTTATTTGCCCCATCTCTGTATTTGATATCAAAATTTGGTTTAATTCTTTCCCCATATCTGTAGCTCTGAGCTCAAAGCATCAAGTTTGTCTTAAAAGGAGTAATTCCAAGCTCAGTTTTCTTTCTGCCTCTGTGAAGGTTCTTTTTTATATGGGAATTTAACTGTGAGTTCTTCTCAACGGCTCCAAGTTCTTGTTGCTTGACCAAATCTACAACAGTTATCAGGTGATTTTTATGACCTTCCAGATGACATGATAATAAGAATTCTGACATGTCCCGTTGCTAAGGGGAGGAAAATGGCCACACTTCCTGCATCGCTGTCCCCTGCCTAGGGCACCCGTGAACAACAAAAAGCATCTGACATTACCATGAAGCCTTTTCTTTGGTTAAGTACTGTTCACTGTGAACGACAGGAGAGACTTATCAAGATGCTCTTGTGGCAACTGGAAGGACATTTATTCAAATGTCAGAGGGACTTCTTACGCAGAGACAGGAGGTGAAGATTTGAAGCACAATTAAAATCTTGAATGTTGTCAAACAGTATCAAACAGGGCACCACCAGCCAGCCATAGCCTGACCATGAACTCCAAAGTTACATGTGCAAACAGCTATAAATATAATATATCACTCACCCCAGGCATCTTTATGATTTGGAAGGGTTTTAAAAGCCTTTACTATCTGACAATAAACGTGACAGCCCATTTGCTTGTGCTTCCCACTACAGCTGACGGAGGGGAAGAGTTCAAAGGCTCTGTTGGTACTGGTTTCTCCTAGTGACCCGACTCCTCTTCTGCCATTAGTTCAACTTGAAAAACAAACAACAACGACAACAACAACAACAACAAAACCCCGCACAGATGCTTAGATGGCTACTTAGGGAGAAAGGGAACCTCTTACAAAGTCAGTAGTTATTTCTAAATTGCAACACACAGGTTGAAGCACTAAAGACATTTAAATCAGGTATTTGGCACTCTAAAAAGAAAACAAAACTTTGGCAATGGATCTTTATTTTCCTCCAGTGAGAAATTCACAGAGCAGTTTGGACTTTTAAAAACGACTCTGTCTGATGAATTCACGGAAACTCTAGAATCTTCTACAGGGCCCAAGATACACTCAAAAGGCCACCAGCTGCAACCCATGTCAAGTCCTTACACAAAATTCCTTTTCACTAAGGTAACTGGGAAAATACTAAAAACTCAAGAGTGCCTCAGCATCTCAGAATCTTCTGGCGTATTTCCGTGGGCGCCCAAGACTTTTAATTTTGTCAGGCGAAGCAAATAGAGGCAGCCACATGTAGGTGTAAACAGTACGAGATGTGTATCTGATGAGAGACAGATGATTCCCAGAGAAGATGAACACTACAGTCTGAAGGATGGTTTAGATAGATGTGTGTGTGTGTGAATCTGTTCTGCATTTGAGTTATTAACAATTTAAAAAATAAAACCTTGACTCTCATATTTGCATCTCAGTGTTGCTATTTTTAACCCACATTTACATTAGATTGAGATGTACAGTATGGGATGTATGGCAATTTAGGTTTCTTGAAAATTTCCCTGGGTATCTGAATTTTCTAAAGTGTGGGAGAATATTCACATTATAGAATTCAGTGGAAAAGACAGGACACAAACATTATTTATAGGTCGACCTTTAAGTGTAAACAGGATGGGTAAAAAGGTAAAATACTGAGAGAAAATAGAAGAGAAAAAACCCACTCCCGAGTAATGAGATAAGTTATTGCCTTCTGATTTTTCTTTATGCTACATTTATGCAATACGTCAACATTATTTTTCAGAATAAAAAGAGATTTTCAAAAAGGGGGAAATAATTCTCTTCTAAATTTAGGGGTCATTTATATATATATTTAAAAACTGCAACAGTGCATGTAATAGTTGATAATATCACTTTCCTCTGGCTTTTCATCTGACTAAAAGTAAAATTAGGGCGGTGACTTTTATGTCAAATTTAGTTTCTATTTTAGATTATAACTAGGTCTAATGTCAGTCAGCTGCCAAAGCTATTTAACACATTGACGAATACATTGTGTATTGTATCTGAAGGAGAATTAATTCATTAAGACAGGATCGCACTATGCAGCCATGGCTGGCCTGGGACTGGCTGTGTGGAGCAGGCTGGCCCTAAACTTCCACTCTCTATGTATCTCTCTCCCAAGGGCTAGGATGAAAGGCATGCAGCACACCTGACTCCTGAATTTGTTTATTCATATAGAATACAGTGTGGTGTTGGCTCTCTAGAGGCAGTAGATTTCTGCCTGGGATGCTCTGCACTCATCACTATCAGTTCATGGGCTGTTTTGTGCTTTGGTTTGGTTTTGAATAGAGGAGAAAGGAAGACCCCATTCACTGCGGCTCTAACAGTTGTATGAAGTGAGAGGGCTTAAGACATAGTTTCCGAAAAAGAACAGTTGCTCTTCTGCTGCTTAATCTGCTCTTGAGGACTCAGAGTTCAGCCTGCAGTTGTATTTACAACATGGCATGTATGCTAGCTCCAGTTGGGCTACACAGAGTCATGCCAGCAAGGGGCTAGTGTGGAGTAGAGCAATGTGTACTGAGGATGGACTGAAGTGAAGGTGTGAGCAGCCATGCTGGTCAGCAGTCTCTGGCACAGGGCCTGTCTCTCTCTGTCTCTGGCTGTCTCTCTCTCAGTCTCTCTCTGTCTCTCTGTCTCTGTCTCTCTGTCTCTTTTTCTGTCCGAGACAGAGTTTCTCTGTGTAGCCCTGGCTGTCCTGGAACTCACTCTGTAGACCAGGCTGTCCTGGAACTCACTCAGAGATCTGCCTACCTCTGCATTCCAAGCAGTGAACTAAAGGTGCACTGTACTAAGCATGGCTTAACACAAGGCTGCTTAATGCTACTTTTGTTGTGAATTCTTTCAACCAAGACTTTTTTGTGCAATCTTATGTATATAAAACGAGTATGCCATTCAAACATTAATAATAAATTATAAACTTAAAACTCAATTCTTTAGAATATATAATTTACAATTTATTAAAAAGGAAAGTGATGTGCCAATTTTTATATAAAATAGTCAATGAATATTTAATACTACAGAACACAAAGCATCTTTAATATGTTTCAGAGTTGAAAGGCATTTTGATTTAATAATCATCAGTGATCACATGGTACTTTGTATAAATATGTCATACAAAACACCTGGCAGCAGGGTATGTAGGGCCATTGTAGAAACTAGTGGAAATTCTGTTCTAATCCAAAAATCTAATGATTGTTTTTTAAATGAAACTCAAGTTAGCAACTCAAATAGCAACTTTAAAAATCAAACACTCTAACACAATACAACTAAAGATACACCAACTTGGTACTTATACGCTAAAATTATGGGAAGAAAATATTAAATATCAAAAGTCTACTTTCCCCAGTAATTAAACCAGCACATTTCTATCATAAGACTAAACTCTGTATACATAGCTGAAAGTGTGAGCTCGCGTGTTTCAGGAATTTTAACTGGTGTTGTGTGGTGTGATGGTGTGCCCAGCACAGATGTCGTACATTCAAGACACACGATGGAGCAAGGATGCGCACTGCCAAAGACATGTCAGGTATATTATGTGCTTTATGCTGAATTAATTTCTGATGGCTACGCATTCGAAAATCCCTTACTATTGTCCTGTTTTCTTAAGCCACATTTTGAGACATGACTCCAGACTTAAGAAGCTGGATCTAGCATGTGGCTGGAGGCCAGGCCCTAATGGTTTAACTCCCTCGTTGGGAACTTGATAACGATATCATCATAGCTTTGGTTAAAGACATGTCAACTCCGTTCTTAGCTCAAGGCAGGGCCACGTCTAGAGCTGGGCTTTATTTCTACATTAGACAAGTCCCAGATGAAGTGTATCACTGCCACTTCATGAGGAAACAATGCTTCATGAATCTTCCTTTATTATCAGACGACACATTCCTCCTGAGATCCTTGGATCTTACCCCGAAGGTTCTGGAGAGTAAACCCAAGGCCTCACACAGGCTGGGCAAGGGCTCTAGAACTGTGGGCCAACTCCTGCCCCCAGTCTCCTGAACTGAACCATGGCGAGAAAACTCAGTGAAACCCACCAAAGCTATACAAATTCTGGAGGACGGAGGCAAATCCATGTATTAGAGAGACACATTTTTAAAGGGGTGTATGTGTTTCTTTAGGGAAGTTATGTACTTCAGTGGTCATTTTTAGCATAAGTATCAAGTCGGTGTATCTTTAGGTTGTATTGTGTTAGAGTGTTTGCTTTTTTTATTATTTTTTTAAAGATGTATTTATTATTATATCTAAGTACACTGTAGCTGTCTTCAGACACACCAGAAGAAGGCATCAGATTTCATTACAGATGGTTGTAAACCACCATGTGGTTGCTGGGAATTGATCTCAGGACCTTTGGAAGAGCAGTCAGTGCTCTTTACCGCTGAGCCATCTCTCCAGCCCTGTGTTTGCTTTTTAAAATTGCTATTTGAGTTGCTAACTTGAGTTTCATTTAAAAACAGTCATTAGACTTCTGGGATTAGAACAGAATTTCTATCAACTCTGCAATGGCCCTCAATATGCTTCTGCCATTTCTGCTCCTCCCGCGGCGCATAACAATTAATAGAACGCAGCATTTGATCACGGATGATTGTATATACCGCAGGTACATGTCACCTTTCCTATCTCTAAGATGCTTTTAAATATCTCAGTGTCCAATAATGTGCTTACTCATTGCAAGCCTCCATCAAGCACACTTGCCTAAAAGCAAACGAGTAGAAGATGCTCCAAACTCAGAAGCAGGAGGAAGGAACGACCGAGTCCTTCCTGCCACTCCTCTCAATGGTAGGGTATCCAGGGTACCTGAGGGTAGGATCGACATCTCTATGCCCAGATGTACGAATATGAAGGCTGGGCTCTCAGGTTAGAAAGGAACCCAGGTAGTGCAAACGCTGGCAGCCAAAGCAGCCACAAACAATGAGGGGCTACACCAAATTATTTGGAAAAAGAAAAAGAAAATCTGTATGGAACAAGTACAAACTTCTTTGTCCTATTCGCTAAACAAGAGAGTTTAATAAATATCTGCATAGCCCTTATACTGTATTAACTACTGTAAGCAATCTAGGGGTGGCTTAATGTTTATAAAAGGTTACATGTAAACTATATACAAACACTATGACATTTTATGGGAGGGACGTGAACTTCAGATTTCCATGTCTTTAGCTGCCTGGAACTAATCCCCTGGGAGACTGTAAAAGTTGACTACAACTTATTTCCCCTCTGGAGAATCCAGAAGTTTCTGAAGAATATTCCTAAGGGGGCAAAGGCACAGATAGGCATATCCAGTGTTATCCACTTTAGCAGTTTATAGTGACCTCAAACTTGGAAACAGTGGAAATGTGTATCAGTAGAGGTGTCAATTGTAGAGCATCCTTGTCACATTGTCAAGCCATTTTCCTGTCTCAATATAACCAGAAGAGTGGTTAGTAACATTCCTAAAGCTGTGACCTTTTAATACAGTTCCTCATTAGCTGAGTGGTGGCGGCGTACGCCTTTAATCCCAGCACTTGGGAGGCAGAGGCAGGCGGATTTCTGAGTTCAAGGCCAGCCTGGTCTACAAAGTGAGTGCCAGGACAGCCAAGGCTACACAGAGAAACCCTGTCTTGAAAAAAACCCAATAAATAAATAAATAAATAAATACAGTTCCTCATGTTGTGGTGACCCCCAACCATAAAATTATTTTTGTTGCTACTTCATAACTGTAATTTTGCTACTGTTATGAATTGTAATATAAATATCCATGTTTTCTGATAGTCTTAGGTGACCCCATGAAGGGGTTGCTTGACTCCCAAAGGGGCCTCAGCCCACAGGTTGAGAACCCCTGCACTAGAAGAATTAGAGACACTCTATACTAGTAGTTGTGAGCCGTCATTAATACGTGTTCACCATGGGGGAACAATGAAGCTAGAGGCAATAGAAAGATGCATCACATGCATTTGGGGAACTCAGATGTAAACACTGGGATGCTTGCCACAGGGCCATGAGAAGAGTAATGTGTACGGGCTCACTGTTAGAAGTGTACCACCGAACACACATGGTATGACCTCATTTAAGGAGGGGCCTATCAGTGTGAACACTATCCTGACCTGAAGAACTGTTCCCTCTGAGTGGTGAAAATTGTGGTATTTTATTCTCTTGTTTATGTTCAGTATTTTTTTTTAAAATCTTATAGTGAGACTACATTATTTTTATAACTGTCATAGTTTGCTTTCTATTGCTATGATAAAATCCTAAAGCAATTGGGGCAGGAAAGGGTTACTTCATCTTACAGCTCTCAGGCACACCCTATCACTGAGGAATCAGGGCAGGAACTCAAGGCAGGACCTCAAGACAGGAAGTGAACCAAAGACCATGGAGAAATGCTGCTTACTGTCTTTCTCAGCTGGCTTGTTACACAGACTAGGACTACATGGCTCAGAGTTGGTACCACGTGCAAGAGGCTAGACCCTTCCACATCAATTATTCATCAAGAAAATGCCCCAAAGACTTGCCTACAGGCCAATGTGGTGGGGACATTTTCTCAGTTGAGGATTCCCTCTTCCCAGATGACTCTAGCTGACAAAAAACAAACAAAAAAAGTAAACTTCCCCACAAAACCCCCAAACCAAACAAAACCAACCAACCAACAACAACAACCTCCCCACCCCAAAACAAACAAACCAACCAACTCGACCAGGACAACAACCAACAACATGAAAGCAGAAAGCAATCACGTGGATAACTAAGTCAATCTAAGTTAACTAGAAGTCAAATCCACAGCAAAGAAATGTCGCTCCCTGATAAATGGATTTTGTGCTTCACGCCTCACCATTATCTATCTATCTATCTATCTATCTATCTATCTATCTATCTATCTATCTATCCATCCATCCATCCATCCATCCATCTATCTATCTATCTATCTAAATATCATGCATGCATGCATCGTTCCACCCATCCATCCATCCATCCATCCATCCACCCACCTACTTATCCACGTACCCATCATTTGCAACAGTCAATCACACAAAATTGCAAGACCACACAAGAGTATATGTAACTTAATGTCAGAATAGTTCAAATATCTTGGCTGAATAATTCAGGTAGCAAATATGTTTTTAAAAAGGAAACAACAAAAACCTCCCCTTTCATAAAAAGTATCAATTTGTTTTTCATGTATCAATACAATGGAAAATGGCCAACCTTAGTTTGAAATGTTTTGTAAGGTCCACATATGACAATGAACTACCAAGGACATTAACAAGGGAATATATATTTCCCAAAATTATCTTAAATTTTAAGTAGAATATGAAATGACATGTTCCTCAAGTCCTTACACAGTTCAAAATAATGTGCTTCTAATTGTTATTTTAATCATGGAAAACTAAATGTAAACGTCTAGGACAGCTGGGACTGGCCACACATGCTTGTAATCCTGCGCGTAGAAGATAGAGGAAGGGGGATGAAGAATTCAAGGGCATCCTGAGCTACAGAACATGACTTGGTAGCAGGTGGAAGAACCCTGAGGAGCAATACTGGATATAGGGCAAGAATAATAAAGCACTGGAGCTGAGAGTGTAGCTCAGTGGTACAGCACTTGCTTAGCATACATGAAGTCCTGACCCAGCACCGTCAAAAGAAGCCACCGCACTCCTGTTTTGGTGGTGATGTGGGTCAGTGGTAGAGACCTTCCTTGCCTGTCGTATACCAGACTCTGGGTGTGAGTCTCAGCATCACAAGCTAAAAAATAAATTAAAAAGCAAAACAGCAAACTTAGCAGCTTGTTACTCTATGTACAGAATAGAGATTACTTCCCTCAGCTCTGCTGGCGTGAGGAGCCTTACCTCATGACAAACAGAGGCTTGTCAATTGACGCAAAAAGGAACAGGGTCAAAACCAAGAACGCAATGTACTTAAGGGGTGTGTGGACAGAGATAAATATGGATAAATGTGGAAGACAGTTCTAGAAACACGTCTCCTTGGTAGAGTCAGTGTAGAGTCTTACCCAGCAACCAAGACGTATTTTCCATCTGTTTGATCCTTTAACCTCTCCAGCAGGGACAATTGGACTTTGGCTTTGCTCTTGCCATAGATTTCAATTTCATCTGCAAGCAATCCTATCTCCTTGGCAAGGACATCCACAGCTTTTGGAGTCTGTCCTCGAGAAATCTCAATATCACTGGAGGGAGAGAGAAGAAGCGTGACGGAGGTGGTCGCTTCAGCTTAGGTGGTCGGCGCTCGAGGGAGAAGCATCCGCACACCCTGCCAACCATTAAATCAACCCAATTGCTTTGCGGTCCCTTTTCCCAGGCAGAATTAAACACAACTGCTAACAATTAAGATGCATGAGAAAGTGACTCTTCCCTCCCTTTCTTTGTGAGATAGTATTACAAAATATTATTAAAGTATTAAGACTCTAGAATGGTGTCAGGCACAAATTTAACACCCATGTCACAGGCAGAGGCCAAGTGTGTTCTTCATACTATGGCTATGGTAAACCCATTATTGGGCACACAGTTCTGTGAGGCAGAGGCTAGATCGGCTACCACATGATGCTTTCTCACCTGGCTAGCCAAAGTGTCTCTTGGCTATTCAGAAATATGGAAATGCTTTTTTGTTTCATCTCCATCCATACTTTCTCCCTTTCACATTTTCAGTCCAAAAATAATAGTTCAGAATATTTTATTAATTATGTAATGGCTCGTGAAAGGATGCAGTACTCGAAACTCAATCTCAGACTGAAAAAAGTCAGGACCTTCATTTGGAGGATGGCTGGGCATCAGACTTGACTGAGGTGAGTACACCGTTGCTGTTATTACAGGGGCTCTCAGCACCAATGTGTGTACTGTGGACCACCCAGAGAACACTGCTGTGGCCAACATGCCCTGTCTCTCTTATTTGGGGCCAGCCTGTTCTTCCAACCCACTGAACATCTGCCTGAGAGGGAGGACTGAAGACACACTTATTCCTAGAGCCTAGAACATTGCACGAGAGAGGGCAATGAACTTGAACTTGAGACACAACAGTCTTTGAGGATGGAAGGAAACCACCCTCCCCCACCAACACACACACACACACACACACACACACTGCTAACGGCAACTCTTCAGTCGCAACTCTTCTGTTGCTACTGTTGACATCCTGCTCAGCCCCAATACAACTCTATAATTCTCTTCAGAACAGAGGACCAGGGCAGTCTGACCTTGGTATAGGGGATAATTGGTAAAGAAGCTGCATCCCTCCTGCTCCAGAGGGTATGAGAGAAGCTGAGAGGAGAAAGTGATGCTTCAAGCCAGTGTAGGCTGAACTCTGAGCTTCCTTTAAGGCAATTCCCACTCCCCTCCCCCCAAGGTCACCATCATAGACCTTTCTATTTCTCTTCTCACCTCCCCTTAGCTTCTAGAATCTTGTTTTATCTCATCTTCGTGGCTAAAGTGTCTTAGTTAGGTTTTCTATTGCTGTGACAAAATCCCATGACCAAAAAGCAAGTTGGGGAGGAAAGGGTTTATTCAGCTTGCACTTCCAGATCATAATCCATCATTGGAGAAAGTCAGGACAGGGACTCAAACAGGGCAGGAACCTGGAGCAGAAGCTGATGCAGAGGCCATGGAGGGGTGCTACTCACTGGCTTGCTTCCTATGGCTTCCTCAAGATCAGCCTGGGACCATGTTTCAGATAAAGAAACACTCAAAAGCCTTGTGTTATGCCAGTCAGCAACTGACCAAAGATACGTGTCCCTGGGGTGAGCCGCCATTAGTACCAGCCAAGCACAGCATCACCTACCTGGGCACAGGTGAGAGAGGCTGCAGTTTCAAGCAGTGCAGTCGCCATCTTCGATGTTGCTGCTCTCTGAGCCACCTCCTGCCGCTGCTCACCATGTTCTTCAGGAGAGAGGGGGAAAGAGATGGTGTAGACGTGAGGGTGACAGGGCCCCCACATCAACTACAGGAAGACTGCAAGGGGCTTACAGAGGCCAAAGAACCCCCAAGTCAGACAGTTATCACAGGTTATAAGCAACAATGTGATACACATGCAATTAGCCTTATAGACTTTGTTTATGGGCTTGTAGACACATGCACTGTTAAAACAGCTTAACTATTCACAAGAGATACCAAGACTATAGATATGGTTATTCTTTAAAAGATTTATTGTGTGTTTATACATAAAAGTCAGAACTGGCAACATGGATGGCTTCTAATGTTTTCCAACATATGTTTATAATATGTCATCATTATTATTATTATTGTTGTTGTTGTTGTTAAATTATTATTATATGGGCATTTGGGGGGAATTGGGCATTTTCCCTACATGTATCATCTATGCACCATGTGTGTGGAATGTCAGAAGAGGGCATTGGATCCCCTGGAACTAGAGTTACAGATGATTGTGAGCTGCCATCTGGCAGACAAATCTGCATCCTCTATAAGAGCAGCCCAGCCTCTTAACCACTGAGCCACCTCTCTGGTCCACACTGAACCTACAACTGTACTGTCTCAGACATCCTCCTGTCTGTCTCCCCCGTGCTGAGAAGACAGGCTCACACCGCTGCTCCCAGCTTTTTTATGTGGGTGCTGGGGATCAAAGTCCGGGCCCTGTGCTTGTGGACCAGGCACTTCATTGACTGAACCATCTCCCCAGCCTCTTGGATAGATTCTTCATCTCAACCCTCGACCAAGCCCCGTCTGGCATCTTGATTTCAACCACTTGAAAGGCTTGAAGCTAGCCAGCTCCCAGGTCTCTGTCAATACATGCTTCAAGTTTTTGTGTTGGTCCATTTGAGAGGTAATGCATTCCACAGACACGACTTTGGGCATCTGCCATGCACACATCATGCGATGGTAGGCAAGTAAAAAGCAAGTAAGTACCCATTTCCTCCCATCAGAAGGCTCTTTGACCCCAGATGTGCAGTGTCTAAAACTCCACCCGACAGGCAGAAAACACTTGGAAAACATTAGCAACTACTACTAAGCCCAAACTCAAATGGCTGCGTCCAACGAACCTGAATGCGCAGAGCCGCAGCAAGGAGACTCACGCTCTCTTCTGCAATGAGTTTGTCCACGGGGACCCCAGGAGAACCTCCGCTCAGCTTCCCTGCAAACACATTGAATGGAAAAAGGCTTATAACATATTTTCAGTAATAAACAATTGCCCTCTGTAAAAATCCCACACACGGAATCACGGTGTCCATCAGTTATCACCAAAAAAGTTAGTCGGGAGGTCAGGAAATCAATGTCTATAGGCAAGTCACCTCTGGCACAGCCTTGTGACTCTCAGCTGGGGCTATTTTGTATTTTTATATTAGAGGGATGTCAATGTCCCTCTAAGCTGTTAACCTGGGGATAAACGGAGGCACACTATGCTTGACAGATATCACACACTGAAGGACACAAAAACATCCAGGCATGGGTTCGTCAAGTACCCCAAGTGTGACACTGTGACCTACAAAAGCAAAGATACAATTAGCTGGATGAGGCAGCCCAGCCTCTAAACCCAACACTTGAAAAACTGAGGCAGGAAAATAGACAGCTTGAAACTATCTTAGACTACACCACAAAGTCTAGGCTCCACAGTATGACCCTGTCTCAAAAACATACACAAGAATGAATAGAGAGATATTAAGATAATGGTGGCTTTAGACAACTCTAGTTTGGTCTGGTAGTCTGTCATCTTAGTTACTCAGGAGGCCAAAGCAGGGGCACTGCAGGTTCAGGGCCAGCCTGAGGAAGAGAGTCCAACTCTGTCTCAAAATTTTAAAAGTAAGAGGAATGGAGATACAGCTTAGTGACAGAGTGCTTGTTTGGCTTGCTTGAGGCCCTGGGTCCAAGGCCCCGCACCTCTGCCACTCCCACACCCAAAGACATCCATGATATTCACTGTAGAGGCAGCATGGCCTATACAGACTCACATCTCTACCTCTGACCCAGCCCCACTTGGGTTGTTAGTTACGAAGAATAAAATCAACTGGCCAGGATTGTGTGAACTGAAATGTAGCAGGGTCCACGAGGTGTACCATACAGGATATTCATTTTAACTACCAGACATATGTGCTACCCAACATTTGAATTTGGGACACAGTGGGGCTTCAGAACCTAGAACCCTTACAGTATCGCCGTAAAGCAATAGCAGAAGTGAAGTTGTTTGCAAGCACACGGCACACACAGAAGTAAAAACAACTACAGGATAAACCCTAAAGCTGTGAAGAGAGCAAGCTTCCTTTGGTCATAAAACAACAACAATAACAATAACTTTATATAATATGTGTAAAATATATTCAATTAAATGAAATCAAATGTAGTGAATTCTTTATCAAACAATGACAGAGGAAGAAGACATTATATAAAAATATATATATATATATATATATATATATATATATATATATACACTTTATATTTATATTCATGTTTTCAAAGTAATAACTGTGGATTTTTTGTTTTGTTTTGAGACAGGGACTCAGTATGTAGCCCTGGCTGACCTTGAACTCACTATGCAGAACAGGCTGGCCTCAAATTCACAGAGATCTGCTTTCCTCTACTTCCCAATTTCTGAGATTATAGGTGTAAGCCACTATACCAATCGTAACTGTGGGTTTTTTTTTCAGTGTGCATGTATATGTATTCACATGTGTGTGCAAGAGTGTGTGTGTGCATATGTGTCCACATGTGGGTATGCGAGTGTGCGTGTTCAAGCACACGTGAGCTTGGTTGACACCGAGTGTCTTCCTTGGTCACTCTCTGTTGTGGAGGCAGGGCGCATTGCTGATGCTAGAGCTACTCGTTCTGCGGGGCTAGCGTCCTGCCTCCAGAGCGCTGGGATTACAGGTGCCTGCTGTGCCCGCCTGGCTTTCATGTGGGTGATGGAGATCTGAATTCTGGCCTGTATGCTTTTGTGGCAAGCATTTTATCCAATGAGATATAGCCCCAGTCCATAGATTGCTTGTTTTGTTTGTTTGTTTGCTTGAATTATCAAAAGAAAATTCCTGTCAGAAATACGGCCTAATTTCTATCAAAAGCAATTATGCTTTAGGATATTAATCTTAGGGATTACGTGATGCTGTTTCAGGTCTGGGGTCTGGGCTGGTTCATCAGCCTGTGGCTCTGGTAAAATGAATGTGTTGGCATTTTAAGAAGGTGGGACCTAGTGGGAGGAAGCGAGGTTGCTGGGGTCATGGCCTTGAAGGAGACACTGGGACACCAGGCCCTTCCAGTTTCTGTTGGTTTCCTTGTCCCCATTCCAGCCAGGATGTAGTGTGCCACCACAGGGCTAAAGCTACATGGCATAAACTCTTAGAAACCATGAACCAAATAGACTTTCTTCCTTACCAGTCATTTTTCACAGGGGCAGAAAGCTGACAAATACATCTGTTTTTCAAATTTGGGAAGCATCAATAAGAATTTTACTTTTCCCTCCTTTAGTTAACAATTATAACATTTATTAAAAGAAAACACACATGTAAAATGCTTTGGCCTGTATCATCTCTTAATGGGAAAATAAATACTCCTAATAGCAACATTTTTTAATTAAGAAACCATTTTCTTGGGTTTCGGGACCACTTGACTCCTAAATTATCCACTATGCTGACAGTTCTTTACAAGAAATTGCACAAAACACTTAAGAGTATGTGCTCTGTAATGTTCTGTTGTCACATGCAATCAGGGTGTAGGAAAAAAACCACATCCCCCATCTATAGTTTAAAGATTAGCAATATTTCAGCTCTATAACTCACATCTGGGCAGAAGAGTCAGAAGATGGGAGAGATTTGTTTTGCTTTCCTTTAACCACTAGAGACCTGTTCTTAAAATCCTGTCCAACTACTGCGGAGAAGAAGAAGAAGAAAAACAGGTACTGTTCGTTCTCCTGCCTTTTAGCAATGGGGAATTAAGACAGCGACATTCCGGGGACTGCTATCAATCTGTAAGTGCATGGTCCCAGAACATAAGGGACACAGTTGCACAGTAAAGGATTTTTATCATTTTAGGATCTTGCACAACACAGGGCTCAGGGAAAGAGAGACTGTGATGTGGTTAGGAAAAGTGTTGGTATGCTTAAACCAACCCGTTGATGACTTCAAGGTACGAGGAACACTGTGAAAAACAGGTATGAGCAGAACTAACTTCCTCCCTCCCTCCCTCCCTCCCTCCCTCCCTCCCTCCCTCCCTCCCTCCCTCCCTCCCTCCCTCCCTCCTTCCCTCTCTTCCTTCCTGTCTCCGGACAGCTAAATGAAGAGAAATGAATCCAGACAAGACTACAATGGCGTGATGGGACCAGAAATCGGGAGGAATTTTTGAAGAAAGCAGCAGGGATCAGTGAAAGGATGAGAGGCCTGAGTGGAGGGCGCCTTAACCCCAGGGCTAACATAACAGAAGCCTGTGACCAGGTCAAATCCTCTCCTTCTGCAGAGAACCGGCCCTGACCCTAAATACACGCAACAAATACCCAAAGTTGCCTCTGAAGAAACCCTCTAGCCCCATTTTGAGACAGTGCCCTTGAGAGTGGCCACCATCATTCCCACCATGTGAATCCCATCACATCAGAGCATACAACTCACACTCTTTAAAGAGAAAGCTCTGAAGAAATGAAAATAATGTAAACATTACAATTATCCTATATAACTTTGCAACCTCTAAGACCAAACAAACTAAGGAGGAATCAATACACTACATGCATAACCTGAATGGTTTTGTTTTTGTTTATTTCATTTTTGTTTTTTGTTTTGTTTTGTTTGGAGAAGGACATTATGTATTTAAGGCTGATCTTAAACTTCTGGTCCTCAGCTTCCACCACCCAGTGCTGGGATTCTGGGTGTGCATCACATCAGATTTTATGCCAAGGTGAGGATCGAACCCAGGCTCCTACGTGTGCTTGGTAAGAGCTCTACAAACTGAGCTACGTCCCCATCCCTTAAAAGTAAATAGATGTACTGAGAACAAATTGAAATTTGAACTAGAAAATTGGTGAGATACCTCAGGGACAGACCTAGGAGAAGAGGAGAGCCAGCTAATACAGACATGGGTCTCAGAATAAAGCTCAAGGGTCAGAAGCCTGCATCCTCATCTCATTCCAAACACACAGGGTGACTGAAGCCTGCCTGACTCTGCCCAATTTCTCAGAAGCTGCCACCACAGTATTTTAGAATCTCCCACCCTGCTTACTTCCCTGGACATAACTTCTAAGAACATGCATACATTCTGCAGCTGTGAAGTCACGGCCTGTGTGTGCTGGCAATATGGTAGAGAGGGAGGGGTGCAGAGCGTGAACCAACATTCACTGGTAGCTAGTATGCTAAAGTCACTGCCCCCAAATCACCACGCCTTTTGTCCTTCCCAGCTGAGTTTCTCAGTTCTATTTATCTATGAGGAGTGGAAAGTTGAAGTGATTTCCTCAAAGCCACACAGCCTAGAGGGTCAGTATAAATAAGAGTTAAAAAAAAAAATCAGGGTATGGAGGTGGTGGGCAGGTGGAACTCAGAAGTCAAGAACATGTATTACTCTGGCAGAAGACCGGGTTTTGATGACACCCAGAACTCACAATAACTCACAACCACCTGTGGCTCTGGCTCCAGGGATATCTAAAGTCTCACACTTCAGGGAGCACCTGCACACGCACACACACACACACACACACACACACACACACACACACACACACACACACACAAATAAAAGAAAAACAAATAAATCTTAACAAAAGATCCAAACCACTAAGTCTGGTTTGGTAGTGGTATATCCTTATACCCTCAGCCTCTGGAAGCTGATGCAGGAGGATTGAGAGTTCAAAGCAGACCTCGGCTAAACAATGAGACTCTGTCTTAAAAACAAAATAAAACCTCACAACCAACAAAATGATTGTCTTTGCTTTGAGTGGCATAACCTTAAATCCATATATGCCCTTTCCTTTCCTGTACATCAAACTGTCACCCTTCAGGGCCACAGAAGGGAAAAAAACTCTTGGTTCCTCTGGATCACCCGGTTTCTTACCGAGCCCTGGAGACAGCTCATGGCTTCTCTCACTCCACACTAGATACTCCTTTCTCAGCAAGAGGAGACTCTGCAAATAACACTGAAACCCAAAGATGCTGCTGTTTGATGCTCTCTGGGCCCAAAATTAAAGACCAGCTTCTCCATCCCAATCAGTACACAGGTTCCTACATCTTCCAACATGGCATACAAAATGGCCATACTTAGGGCAAAGTCGGTTTTTTCACAGTCAAAGTGCTTCAAGATCACAGCATTTCTTCTTTTAAAAATAGTTTTAAGTAATAAATAAAGTAGTTGATTTTATAGCCTGAATAAGAACGTAGAATTTCTGTGTCTAAATTTCACATACTCAGTTCATTGGACAGTGGAATGAAAGACCTGATTGTCAGGTCTGGTTTCTGAACACAATGTCACCAGCATCAGGCATCAGGAAAAAGCTCTCCTAGGGGTAGGTATCAATTAGGTATCGATGCCTCTGCAGAGTTACCGCACCATAACCCCCAGATCCTGTCTATGTGGGGACTTGGAGGGGGGTCTGCAATGATAACAATGAGGATGAAAACCTCATTAAAGACGCTCACCTTCACCCAACCACAGTGTATTCAAAATTCTGGCCTAGCGCTCAAACAAAAGAACTTTTTAAAAATGACTCCAAACAATCCATCCATTAGTTTTACGTGGCTTTACCTGCTCATGGTCACTGCTCAGCCTCCACTGTGTGTTCACTACGGGGCCAAGTGCTGTCTTGTTCACGTGACATTCCAAAACCAACAAGGAAACAATTACAAAGGGACCAGACAAACTAAAAAGAAACTAGCTGCAAATATTCTACTTATAGAAAATTAAATCAATGTAGAAGGCTTCTAGTCTTTTATGTCCTTCCTAGTACTGAAACATTGAAAACTAATGTTTTTTTTAATAAAATATTTAATGTTTATTCTTAGAGAATTTTATAATTAACCTCATGCCAACTCTCCAACAAAATCTAATGTTATTTATTATTATTATCATCATCATCATTCATTTGTTTGGTTTGAAACAGGGTCTTACTATATAGTTCTTGGGTGGCCTTTGGCTTGGCACACAGACCAGTCATGCCTACAAGTATGAGATCCACCTGTCTCTGTCTCCTGAGTGCTGGGATTAAAAATGTAATATCTTTAGAAAAAGCATTATCAAGACCAAGAGCTCTAAAAGAAACATTAAAAATAAAGAGTTTTCATGACACAAAATATATCATTTTTTTTTACAGAGCTTAAAGATAGTCCAAAAGAATATTGAAGTAGATTTCTGTCTCCAGCTACAATTGTGTCCAAACTGTTCTCAATATAAACACTAACAAAACTCAGCAGGTAAATAATCTTGCAGAAAATGTAAAATCTTTGAGAAGGAGGGTATTATAACCAAGTTCTTCATCTAACTCGGACTCTGAGCCCAATCAGCCTCTGTCATGATTTATAGGCTAGAGACTGCTTTCCTAGGGGACAAATAAAAGCTGTATGCATGTCTGCAGGTAATAGGATGTGTGTTTTATGGGCTTTTGTTTTTGGGGTACAAGGGATGGGACTCAGAGTTTCATGCTTGTCAGGCAAGCCATCTACCACAGAGCTACAACCCCCCAGTCTTGCAAACCATGCATTTTATTCTTTTAACTTTTAATTTTAAAAATTACATTTATAGCCAGGCGTGGTGGCACACGCTTTTAATCCCAGCACTTGGGAGGCAGAGGCAGGGGGATTTCTGAGTTCAAGGCCTGCCTGGTCTACAAAGTGAGTTCCAGGACAGCCAGGGCTACACAGAGAAACCCTGTCTCGAAAAAACAAAAAACAAACAAACAAATTACATTTATGTATTTAGTATGTGTGTGTGTGGTATGTGTTCGTGCACCATGGCTGTGGTTTGTGTGTGTGGAGGTGTGATTCTTTTTTCTACAAGTAGGGCCTTGGGACTGCTTTCAGGTCACCAGGCTTGGTGGCGAGTGCCCTTGCGCCACAGGAGTGTGTTTTGAAGAAACTGAGGGGCTCCTACACACATGGCTGTCTCTCTCCTGTGCCTCTACCCTCTCCATTGCTCTCTGTGCTTTTAAAGGTAGAATGTTTCATGGGACCCTGTGAGGAGAGCTCTGAGAACACACCGTTTATCACCATGCTAGTCCTCCTGGCAGCTCCATTTCCTCCAACCCTTTCCCAAGGAGCTGTTGCCAAGAATACTCTACAAGAAAAGACTCCACCGTGCTTTAGAGTATAAAGAACACCATTTCTAGTCTACCTCACGCGTGTCCTTAAGGTCCCAGTTGTCATGTCTGTCAGTACCAGAGGTCACCAGAGGCATTTGGGGCAGACACCTCACTGACTTCTTGGTTTCTCTCTGCTCATAATATGAACCTGGTATCAAAAAACTCCAAAGGAGTGGTTCTCAACCTTCCTAACGCTATAACCCTTTAATACAGTTCCCCCTGTTGTAGTGATCCCCCAACCATAAAATGACTTTCACTGCTACTTTGTAATTGTAAATTTGCTACTGTTGTGAATCCCAATGTAAATATTTGATATGCAAGATATCTGAGATTCAAAAAGTGTCATAGGACTCCCAAAGGAGTCGTGATCCACAGGTTGAGAACCTCTGCCCCAAAGGTAGGCACACCAACAATCCAGTCTCTTGTCCTCATGCCTATAGCAGCCAGCATCTCAAGAATGTGGTCTCCCAAAGAAGCAAGGTCCGTCATCTGACCTGCCTTAGTCACTGTCCTGCCCCATCAAGGTGAAGACATCTACCTGACAAGAAGTCATGGAAGCAATTGAGAATGGTGGTTCCTGATGGAATCCACACAGCAGGAATCTCTTCTGGCTTAGGTGAGCCTAAGACCACAATGTCTGCCTCTCGAAGCTAAAAGGCATAAAAGAGAGAAAAATCACACACATTAATCTATAGCAGAAAGACAGGAGTAACTTCAGATGTCCGATGATGCCAAAGTAACAGACATTTTTTTTTTTTTTTTTTTTGAGACAGGGTTTCTCTGTGTAGCCCTGGCTGTCCTGGAACTCACTTTGTAGATCAGGCTGGCCTCGAACTCAGAAATCCACCTGCCTCTGCCTCCCAAGTGCTGGGATTAAAGGCATGTGCCACCACTGCCCGGCTGTAACAGACAATTTTAATAAAAGACCCTGAGCTTCATTCCAAACTGTGGACGTGAACTAAAATTGTGGACCAATTCTATTCAGGCTTGTATCTTCTTTTTTTTTTTTTAAAGAAAAAAAAAAGATTTATTTATTTTATGTACACTGAAGCTGTCTTCAGACACACCAGAAGAGGGCATCAGATCTCATTACAGATGGTTGTGAGCCACCATGTGGTTGCTGGGAATTGAACTCAGGACCTTTGGAAGAGCAGTCAGTGCTCTTTACCGCTGAGCCATCTCTCCAGCCCTCAAGCATATCTTAGGATAAGCAGAACATGACTAACGTGTCTTACAAAGAAAACGGAGCTTTAAAAATATCATCACGGTAGCCACCTCAGTGTATAGGCTACATATGCATCATTTTAATGAATTGTTCCTCTATGGATTATCTATGTTCAGAAGAAAAGAGGATTGGGAGAAAAGCTCAGTCAGTAAAGAACTTGTAATGCAAACCTGGGACCCAACATCAAATCCCCCAACTCACACATAACTGGCCCTGCTAATGTGGCTGTGACCCAAGCGCACCAATGAGGAGTAAGGTGGTGGAGACAGGGCGAGGTCCCCAGAACCTAGTGGGTGAGCGAGACTGGGGCATGCACTGGCAAACGACCAAAGAGATTCTATGTCAAACAAGGGGAAAACTGAGCCTCTGACCTTCACATGCTTTCTGTGGCTTCATTCACACTCAGATGAGCATGCAACACACTCTAGTGACACACCCACACTCACATACCCACACATGCATGCTCACCAAGGGAGGGAGGGAGTGGAAGAGGAAGAAAGTGAGAAAAACTTAAAAAGAAAGAATAAAAGAGATATCTCTGCTGAAACAATTGCCTAACTAGCCATTCTTCCTCCTCCAGGCTACACAGTCATGACACAGTTAAACAGCACCAAGGCCCGTGGAGCCAGCAGCCCCAGCAGTCTGACTGGTTCAAGCTGTGCATGATCCCTGCAGACAGATCTGAGAAGCAGCTAGACTTGCTGGTGATGTTATGTGTAGGGGAAGTGTTCTGCTGGAAAGACGATTGTAAACATCTGTTCTGAAAAGCCATTTCTCATTTACATACTTAAATGACTGTCATAAATTCAACCACAGTGATTCTCAAAGGCAATGCAAACGTTTAAGCCTGGCTCCAGAGCAGCAGATAAGAAACATCATTTTGCTAGGCGTTCTTGCCAAAAGACTGCAAGACCAGAATATGTTAAAACACCTATTGAAAGGATGTGTAGAAGCACAGTGAAGTGTTCATTTTGGGAGAAGCCAGGGATCATAGCTTCATACCAGCCCCCTAAAGCCCCCTGATTCCTACACGTGGTGTCTTTGATATAACCCGTTCTCTTCATTACCCATAAATCTTGGGAATCTTATTCCAGCTCCTCAGCTACATATATACATCTATATACATCTACATATATACATCTATATACATCTACATATATACATCTATATACATCTACATATAAACATCTATATACATCTACATATATACATCTATATACATCTACATATATACATCTATATACATCTCTAAAGCAGCTGTGCCAATAAGCAACCAGGGGGCAGTTAATGCCCGCACAGATGGGACAAAGCCACCCCCACCCCTAGCCACAATCACAGCATAGATGCTAATTGTTTCTGGAAAGAAAAAGTGCTAGATGCTTAGATCAATAAATAACCCACTGAGGACGGGTAAGGTTTTAATGAGCTCAGACTCAAGGAGAATTACCGTCTCCCTGGCTGTCCCTTCCATCTCCCCACATGGGAAAGGTCCTGGCCAGGGCCTGGCTTGAAACTTTACCTCATAACAAAATATTGCTTTCTCTGTGGAGACTGAAGTGGTGTAGCTTAGAGAACCACCCACTCCCCAGGCAGAGGACCAAATGTTAAAACAATAGCAAGACACAGATAGACGGACATGAACGGGGAGCATGTGGGTGCCGTGTGGTTTAGGTAACACGGAAACTATTCCTGTGATCCCTGTGGGGAGGGGCATCAAATAAGGAGGGAAGAAGGCAGATGTGATCTGGAAGGTTCCATGAGGGTTTGGTCACTCTCTTTAGCAGACGTAATACATTTAAAGGCAGGGGACCACAGCAACCACAGCGCCATCATTGGGCTAGAAGGGACGCATCAGGTCTTTCTAGCAATGTGTTTTGAAGGAGAATAAATGTGGGTCTTGGGTTTGATAGATTAAGGTGAGAACAAATAAAACTAAACAAGCTGCCCCCTCCCCTAGCCCTCCCTGCAACAAAACAAAACAAAGCCCCCCAACCCCAAACAACAACAAAAGCCCCAAACAGCTGATGGGCTGACAAGATGGCTCAATGGGTAGCCCCTCCTGCCAGCAAGCCTGAAGTCTGCGTGCAATTCCTGGTGCCCACATGATGTTAGGAGAGAACTGACTCCAGTACGATGTTTTCTGACCTCCACATGCATGCTGGGGCATGTGTGCCACTTCCTCCTACCCCCATCCCCCAACCATGGCACCACCAATAAGCAAATAGGAGTGTAATTTTTTAAGTTGAAAGTTTTTTTTTTTTTAAGAAGAATTGTGCCTTTTAGTACCTGAGAGTTATGAAATATCCTTCTACATCACTTGAATGTTACCAGTGTAATTAAGAATATCAAAGTTTGCTGGGCGGTGGTGGCGCACGCCTTTAATCCCAGCACTTAGGAGGCAGAGGCAGGCAGATTTCTGAGTTCAAGGCCAGCCTGGTCTACAGAGTGAGTTCCAGGACAGCCAGGGCTACACAAAGAAACCCTGTCTCGAAAAAGCAAGGGGGGCGGGGAAGAATATAAAAGTTCCAATGAAGACCACTATTTTAAAAGATAACCGCTTTCCCCAACAAAAACATACTTTTCAAATTATACGAATAGTGTGACTAAATGGGACTTAGAAATCTTCATTGAAAATCGTCTTATTTCATTTTTTAAGGTAGCATGAAGGTAAGAACCTGCCCCTGAGTGCCCAGGGCAGAGCTGGGGTCTTCAGGCTGGGGACGTAGGGCAAACCACTGAGACGGGAGGAAACACAGGTGTTCAACAGAGACTTCTTTCCACTTGGCATTTGCAATGTAAGACCTACCACTATTTAATGTTTGGACAGGCATTGGTGTCCAGTCAGCACCTGTGGCAGCCAGCAACTGTCACACACACCAAGGGGACAGGGAGGGCCAGCCAAATGTATATGGCCTCTGACTTGATCGTATCCTGTAAGGATCCACTTTAGACTCTCCATTGTAAGGAGACAAGCAGTGACCACAGCATTCCTGCCGCACACTGTGGTATGGGCACGCCCTCCTTACCTCTTAGCACTATCCTGAAAAGAACTCCAAATTTGTTTTTTGTTTTTTTAAAGTGTCACTTTTATTTTAGAAAACATTAATATTTCCAAAATTGCTATTGCCTTCTCAACAACAGACAGGGATTTGGATACACAACGTATATTATATCCGTGAATTCACTAGTATGCATTTCTTTCTTTTTTTTAGTTACCCTTTCTTCTTCTCCTTTCTAAGCGTTACAGTACCTCCTCATACATTTGTTTACACATATACATGTATACATTACATATACATGTATATATTACATATACATATACGTGTATACATTACATATACATGTATACATTACATACACATATACATGTATATATTATATACACATATACATGTATACATTACATATACATGTATACACTATAGGCTAGGATTCACATGCGAGGAAATGTAGGGTTTCTTTCTGAAATTGGATGACCTCAGTTAGCTTTATATATTCTAAATCCATCCAAAATTTTCCTGCAAATTTTGTGATTTCATTTTTCTTTGAATCTAGAAATGAAATCACCCTCCCCCATCCTGTGTGTGTGTGTGTGTGTGTGTGTGTGTGTGTGTGAGTGTACACCAGATTTTCATTACTCATTCACCTGCTGATGGACAATTCATTTGCTCCATCTCCTCAGGACAGAGAAGATAACAGCAAGAGACAAAAAATTTGTTGTTGTTGCTTTGAGACCTGTGACCTGAGCCTCCTTGTCAACTCTCATGCTTTAAAACAACAATTTTGAAATTTCTATGAATACTCACTTATTGTGCCCTATTCTCAAAGAGCAGCAAGCCAGGGATTTCAAAGTATCGAAACTCGCTTCTTTTCCACTTAAGGTGTAATTCTAAAATGTTTCATTGTTGCATAGAAAATGTAACAGAAACTGGTCGGACAGGTATACAGTGTATGAGATGGGTCTCAGGGAGATTTCTCAGGAGGCAGGATTAGGATGGGCAGAAGGAGGGAAGTAGAATCAGGTGACACTGAGACATCTGAGGGGACTGAGATTCTCCAGGGAACGGAGGGAAACGTGGGAGTCACCTCCACACAGAGCAAAGGCAGAACTAGAAGGCTGATCTTTGGGGGTCACTGATGCTAATTAGTAAGAGAGGAGCTAAGGATGGGAAAATGTAGAGGGTGTGGTGCAGGATGGAGTTATGAAGGAGGGGTGTGGCCTTGCAGGGTAAGAGAAAGGGGCGTGGCCGAGGTGTGTACCATCCCTAGTAGTCACACAGACTAGAAGCCAAAAATACATTCTTGGCAACTAGGAACTGATGGGTAATTTTACCATGGCAACCACACTGGCACACTTCTCACTCGCAGGCTACATATGGAGAGTTCATTAGCAGAGTCCCTGACTATTCACAAAACTTTAAACTTAGAATGCCTAACATCTGAAATTAGCTGAGTCCAGCACCATTCCACCCTGAACGTGCCTGATCTCACCTGAAGCAGGCTGATCAAACACCAAAAGGCTATGCCCTACGTCAGTCAGTGAGTCAGCGACCATGTTTCCTGCACTAGTAAAACAAGGATCCTGAAGTGAGCTGAAACGACTTAAAGTGTCAGGGTGTCAGTGTGCAAGAGGTTCCATTCAGATGTCAGGGTGTCAGTGTGCAAGAGGTTCCGTTCAGATGTCAGGGTGTCAGTGTGCAAGAGGTTCCGTTCAGATGTCAGGGTGTCAGTGTGCAAGAGGTTCCGTTCAGGGTCAGGCTTCGGCAGGACAGAGGATGGAAACTGAGCGAGCAGAAGCTATTTGTCCGCCGCTCCATGCCCACCCAGTGATCTCACTGTGCAGGAATTTTCTTCCTTTCAGGAATTGAGTTTATTTCAGTTGTCTACTCTCTCTTGTGATCAGTAAAACACACTACTGGCTTTTAAAAATCTTAAGACTTATTGCATAAAGCAGAATGACTGTGAGCCAAACGGACAACGGGGAATTATGACATATCTAGCAACATCTCCCGAAGGATAAGAAATGACCTTCCTTTTCCTAAGCGTTCCCAAATTCAACTCTTACTTCATGGTTTTATTACATATCTAGGCTATTCAGTTATGTGCAAAAATGCTAGAAAAGACAATTACTCTCTTCCGAAGTGAATGTCATATATCCAAAAGTTAAGACAGGGCTGGGGATGTAGGTCAGTTGCTATTGCGCTTGTCCTGCATACAGGGAACCCACGTTCCATAAAATCAGGCATAGTAGCACACATCTCCAACCCTAAACTTGGGATGTAAAGGCAGGAGGACCAGATGCTTAAGTTCACCCTTCGCTATAGAGCTGTGGTTCTCAACCCTTCGAATGCTGTGGCCCCTTAATAGAGTTCCTTATGGTGTGGTGACCCCCAACCATAAAATTACTTTCATTGTTAGTCATAACTGTAATTCTACTGTTATGAATCATAAGTATCTGATATGCAGATGGTCTTAGATGGCTTCCGTGAAAGCGTCATTTGAACCTCAAGGGTGTCATAACCCATAGGTCGAGAACTGCTGCTATAAAGCAAGTTTGGGGCCAGCCTGGGAAACATAAGAATGAATCTAAACACACACACACACACACACACACACACACACACACACACACACACGAACACACACACAGGAACACACACTACCACCACCACCACCATAAAAGTCAGGCGAGATGATGTAAACCAAGAAGGAAAACGGGTCACAAATTCAGTAATAGATATGCTTTCAGAGATCATAAAAATGATTATTTTCTTCAACTCTTGAGGAAAAAAAAAATGTCGTGCAGAGAAGGGAAAGGGGGAGTAGAAAGAGGAGGGAAGGGTGGGGAAAGAGAGAGACTGGGAGAGGGAGGGTGAGAGAGAGGGAAAAGGGGAAGAGGGAGGGTGAGAGGTAAAGGAAGGTGAGAGGGAGAGAGAGGAAAAGGGAGAGGGAAGGGTAGAGGGACAAGGAAGGATGGAGGGGGGAAGGGAGAGGGAAAAGGGGAAGAGAGAGAGGGAGAGAGAGAGAGAGGGAGAGAGGAAGAAGAAGAGGGGGAGGGAGAAGGGGAGGGAGGGAGAGGGGAAGATAGGGGAGGAAGAGGGAGTGTGTTGTGGTGAAGGCTCTTCAGAGCAGGGTGGGCCTCAGATGCACCTTCATGCGGACCACACAGTCTTTGTGCACACTCAAGGCACACGTACATGGCCTGGTACATGGACCACACAGTCTTCATGCACACAGGAGGCACACGTACATGGCTTGGTACATGGACCACACAGTCTTCGTGCACACACGAGGCACATGTACATGGCCCGGTACATGGACCACACAGTCTTCGTGCACACACGAGGCACATGTACATGGCCTGGTACATGGACCACAGTCTTCGTGCACACACGAGGCACATGTACATGGCCGGGGCTGTGGGGAATGAGCCTCTACATTTACACTTTCTAGTTCCCAGTCTCCCACTGCACATCTGCAGATCACATTTCTGCATCTGCTCTCTTGGAGGAGCTCTCTGGGCCTTAGCTGCTTCCCCTGAGAGGTGAGGAATCCAGACTCAGGGCAGGTGGAGTCACATCACCTGGACTTGGGCCTAGACCCTGCTTTACCAGCAATGGTCAGGCTCCAGGCTCTGGTTTCTAGTGACTTACATGCATACAGAAAAGACTAGGACATGGACTCTCCATACAAACAGACAAGAGTGTGCCATTAGATTTCTTATTTTGTCCTCAGAAACCACTCGCTTTGTGGATGAGGGAAATACAACCCATGTGCCAGTAGACTGAAGGTGACACACCCAGGCTGTTTTCTGCAGATCACAGGCTCAGAGCCCTGCAGGACTGATGCAGTGGGGCTCTGCAGTGCTGTGTATGCCCCACTTCCACAGTGCACTCTGATGACACGGGGTGTGACACAGGTGGCTGCAAAGTGACACGGGCTGTCTGAAAGCTGAACCAAAACCACGGCCTGGAGAAACATCTCGGTCCTGATCCAGGTTTCCCACGGAGAACGAGACAACCGCTAGCAACACAATTCCACTCCTGATTTGTTAAACTGTATTCCGAAGCCAGCGAACCGTTATGCCGACATTTCTAACTCTACGTCTGAGAAGAAGGCATTCCATGTTCGAGCCTCTGCGGCACCACCCACCAAGACTGAAGTCAGAATAAGTTACCTATAGGATGTAGGGTGGGCATTTGAGTAGGGGGTGACTGTAAAGCGGGTCCTGCCCCACAGATTCCTCATGAGGTCAATGTGGCAATCCTGCCTGCATTTCAGAGTCTCGGCTCACATTCTGACCCAGCCAAAGCTGATCAAACCTAATTTACAGGGTTCCACTTGAGCCCACGCTTACTCGCTTCAATGTGCTCTCACAAATCCCCTTCCCAACACAGGCTGATATATTGGCTTAAGAAGTCCAATCAGCTCCTTCTTTGGTGTTGACAAGTCACGTGACCAGGCCGCCATCGCCGTGAAAAGTATGGATGCCAACATCTGAATGCACTTCGCTAAACACAGCTTAGTGGCCACCATCCCAGGGGTCCACGCATGCTCCTGAGAAACCGGATGTTCACTTAGCATGAAGTTATATGGCCCCCGTCCTGCACATCACCGGCACCACGTCAGCACCCCTGACGAGGTGCCATCTCTACCCCTTCAGAGGGCACATACCACTGATTCCTAATAGAGAGAGCCTGAGAGCTCTGGCAAGCCCAAAGCCTGGGGGAAGGAGTTACCTTCAGGCTACTTCAGACTGCGTATGTTACAAGATTGTCTCTGGGGAATCACAAAGTTGGAAGGAGGGGAGTTGGGTGTGGCAGCACACACCTTTAATCCCAGCACTCGGGAGGTAGAGGCAGGTGGATCTCCGTGAACTTGAGGCCAGTCTGGTCTACAAAACAAGTTCTAGGACAGCCAGGGCTACACGGAGAACCCTGTCTCAACCCCCAGCCTCCCCCCCTAAAAAGAGCTGGAATGATAAAATAGTAAGCTCAACCCAAGGCTTGGGTCCTGGTGGCTGAGTTGGGCAGTGTTTGGGTTCAGAGATTGAACTCATAGAAACATCTGGAATAAATGCTACCGCACAGAGGGGGTATATATGGTAGCTTCTCTTCCCCGAAAGATTTGCTTATTTATGAGCCTGTAGGTGTGCTTGCATGAGTTCACAAATACCACATGCATGCAGGTATCTGTGTGGGCCAGAAGAGTGTGGGGTGGGGGGAACCGAACCTGGGTCCTCAGGCTTTTAACCTGCTGAGCCATCCTGCCAGCCCCAAGTGTCTGTTCTTAACTGTTACGATCTGGAGAAGTCTCTCTTGAGTCTCAGTTTCTTTATGGTGGGCATGCTAGTCCTGTCCAAAAGGGTATGAACCTCGAAATCACTGAAGACAATCTAGGCAAAGGACAGTGCATGGCTGTCACCAGCCACTCAAGTAAAGTGAGAGCAGCCACTCAACTAAAAGCAAGCAGCATACTGATTATATTTGTTTACAGTGTTGCCCTACATGTGAAAAGATCAGTTAGTAAAATTCAGTGACCCAGTCCACTTGAGGCTGGGAGTTCCCAGCTCTATCTATCCCTATCCTTACACACACACACACACACACACACACACACACACACATCCACCCACTCCACAATACATTTAGAAATTTCTGCTCACTTTAAAGCCCCTTTATTAGGCATACTGTGCGCTAAATTTAAGCTATGTAATAATGTAGTTTGGGTTCAAAATCTCAGACATAAGAGTTTGAGTCTTCAAATGTGAAAGACTCATGTTTTCTTTTTTCTATAAATACTGTTGTTGTTTTTAAGTGTCTCTGTGAAATGAAGAGAAATGAGACTCCCAGAGAAAAATGAAATTCAAACCCATCTCTGACGTCTACACCATTTCTTCCGTATGCAGCTGGGATCCAGTGGACTCAACCCAGCTGGAGGTGACTCCAATTGCAACTTCCAGCTGTTCTCTGTCCCCGACTTCAGTGTGACTCTCAAGGGAGCAGAGTCTGCAGTGCCCAACAATTTCTCTCTTCCAAGCACCGGGGTCCGCTTGCACATAAGCACCCAGGCAGAAGCATCTCTTGCTCTGGATGGCGTTGGGGACCAAGGTGAGACCCTCAGTGGGGAAGAGGGGACCAGTCAAATTCCCAACAATAGGATTACACACATGCAACACACATGTAAACACACATGCCTTGTCTGTCTGATCTGTCCCTCTGCTGCCAAGGGACCTGGGAAGATACACTTGTGTGGAGAAAAGTGAGAAAAGGCGGGGCTGGGGTGAAGGGAGCCCCTTGGCCTGACTAAAATGCATATGGCCAAGACCTGGGTCTACACTCATTAGCACACAAGCAGCGTGGACAGCCTTCAGCTGACCCCCCCCCCCTTGCTCTGATATCTGTGCAATGCTCAATGCACCTGAAAGCGTGGAGCGGATGCAGGGCATTACCTTTCAGTTTCATTCTCCAGTTCATTTACTGTTACTGTAACGAAACACCCGAGACTGGAGATTGGTTGAGTTGGTTTCTAGTTTTTCAGGTTCAAGAGCTTGGTGCTGGCTTCTGCTTAGCTCTATTGAAGGCCTCTGTGGTGATGTGAATGAGAAGGGCTCCCATAGGCTCATAAGTTTGAGTACTTGAGCCTGGTAAGGTGGTGCATGCGTGCTTGTATCCCACATGGAGGAGGTGGAGACGGACAGACTCCCCAGGAGCTCAATGATCAGCCAGAACAGATTATCTGGTGAATTCCAGGTCAGTGATGGACACTGTCTCATAGGGCAGATGGCTTGTGAGGATAACACCTAAGGTTGTACTCTTGTCTGTACACACACCCACCCATACACACACACACACACACACACACACACACACACACACACACGCACGCACACACAGGCACACACACACACACACACACACACACACACACGCATGCGTACACACGCGCGCGCGCGCACACACACGCACTCATACACATCAACACACATGCGGCCTCTGGGCTAAAATCAAGTGTTTCTGATTCTCCACGATTCTGCCGTCACGTGAAGGAATAAGGAGGAAAATGCATAGCAATTACTGAACAGAAGCTTCTGAGATATGCAGAAAACGGAACGTTCACCGTCTCCATATTCTCCAGAAAAACCACTGCTTTGGAATCCTCTCAGAGTCGGGTTGAGCTTCACTCCACAGAAGCCTCTAGGTGATTTACTTTCATAATAAAAAAGGACTTTTAAAAAATGTCTTTGTTTTTCAAAAAATACGGATACAACCAGCCAAAGTCTCCGGCCAGCTGTGAAAACATCGAAGGCATCTTCTCTGCCTGCCGCAGCTGTCCAACACTGGGCAAGGCTTATTTTCCTCTTCCACGACTGCTTCCAAACCAGAAACTCTAGGTCTTAGCGTGCAAAATAGGGGCTGTAACTCAGTCATAGCCAAGCTAAGCAAGCACAAGGTTTGAGTCTATGAGAGAGGGAGAGGCAGGGCGAGGCAAGTCAGTTGTTCTTGAATTTGCTTGAGTAGGCTGCCCCCGTGTGGCGACTACTGAAAACATACACAGGTTTCTTCCACGTGTGTCAAAGAGCGCATTCTTAAAAGCAGCAAGACCCCTGCCCTCCGTGTAGGGCTCTCTAACCTGCCCCTTACTCCCTATCCCTTAGAACAAGTAATATGTATTTTTAGTTATCATTCTGCATGTAGCAGCACTCATTATTCTGGGACAAGAGTATATTCCAAGACCCCTGACCGGTTCTGGAAGCCAGATTATACTAATTACATCTAGACCATGGGTATCAGACCATGGTATGTAGACCGCGGTATACAGGCACACGTATAACTGCACTTTTTCACACAAAGGAAGCCATTTAGAGTTTCTCTTTGGGCTTCTCTGCTAGATCCAAATTACCAGCTTGACCACTCTCATGTCTTGGGGTTCTTATCAATTAAAGCAATGGTTAGCTATCACATTGCCACACTAGATCGGACCCAACAGAGCCTCTGAGTGACAAACAGGTGGGTAGGCTCACAGTGTGAAGCTATGCCAGACAGAGATAATTCACCTCGGGTGGGATGCAAGAGTGAAAGCACGGGAGGTTCAGGGGTTCACTGTACCACTCAGGATGGTGCCGTCTATAACTCCAAGAGCTTGCTGTGGCATTTCCCACTGAATACCGGCAGGCGCCACTGATCCCGGTAACTGACAGAGAGCTAGAACTTCCAATCAAGACTCTGCTGTCCCTACTGTATTTGATGGAGTCACTCACTACATGAGGATAACACAAATCGAATGTCCAGATTAAGAAAACAGGCCAAGGGGGCCATACCTGATTTTAAAGCAATTTCTTAAGATAAAGAAACAAATGCAGGGCTGGAGAGATGGCTCAGTGGTTAAACACACTGACTGTACTTCCAGAGGTCCTGAATTCAATTCCCAGCAACCACATGGTGGCTCACAACCATCTGTAGTGGGATCCTATGCCCTCTTCTGGTGTGTTTGAAGATGCTACAGTACACTCATATACATAAAATACATAAATACTTCTTAAACAAAACAAAACAGAACAGAACCCAAATGCTTGGCGTTGGAAGGATGGTTCAGTAATTAGGATTGCTGGCTGCTTTTCTAAAGGTCCTGGGTTCAAGAGTCCCAGGACCCACATGGAGATTCACAACCCTCGGTAACTCCAGTCCAATAGGACACAGCGCCCTCTTCTGGCCTCTGAAGGCACCATGTGCATGGAGTGCACAGACATACACTCAAGCAAAAACAAACAAACAAAAAAAACAAGCCACGTTTCCTTTCTGAATATATATGTTCTAGTAATGTTAAAGTCTCAATTAAAATGTATAAATAAACAATACCTCCAAGCTTATATATGCAGCCAAAGCTAACTTTGAACCAGTCTCCCTGACTCAGCCTCCTGAGTACTGGAGTTACAGTCATGGTCACAGTGCCTGGCCAAGTTCCTTCTTCATCCCTTTCTCATTGAAGGCAGTCAACTGCTACCCCAAAGGTTTAGATGTGGGACTCAGCCTGGTAAAGAGCTTGGCTAAGATGACAATCACCATCAGGTTAAGGGTTGATGGTTGGCAACCTTTTTGCTCCAGTTTTATACTCTAAAACGGTTACTCATGAGTATCAAGAATAGCAGTTGGGAAGTTTCTCTTAGTGATCTTTTTTTTTTTTTAGTTCGAATTGTTTTATTTCCATCTTTAATACTAGTCCAAAACAGACTGATACCTATGAGCATAGCTTAAACGGAACAAAGAAAAGAGTTAAACTATATACATTAAGAAAAAAGGAAAGAAAATCTTTTCTATACCACTCTTTCCTTATTAATGCAGTTTCTGATTAGAAGAACACATCTTGTTCTCAGTTTAATTTAGGATGAAGTAATAGAACTTTTATGATCAACTTCATAAACCGTCCTTGAGGAGAAAACACATTTTTAAGTGGGTGTTACCACATTTACTGGTGAACTGGCTGCCTGGTTGCCTTGTCTCTTCGAAGTCTGGCTATCATTAGAACTAACAAGACCAAGTCCATGAGGCCCACAGGGAGCGCAATGGCTGTGACATGCAAGGGGGAGAGGAGAACACATACCACACATCACAATGATGAGAGCAATGCTCTTACCCTCTGAGTCCATGTAGAAAAACCTATTACTCTCACTCAAACTAACTGAAGTCAAACAGCTAGAAAGCCAGAATGAAGAATAAAACTATTTTCTTTTCCCATAGAGGAGGGCCACTCCTTCAGCTCCATTTAAAGTGAATTCTGTGCTGAGTCCCCGCGCCTTCAGAACATTACACTGAAAGTCAGTTATTGCTAGCAAAGCTCCAGTGGTCCCTTTCCCACCTCAAAGATGTTTCACACAAAAAGGCTATTGGTTTGGCTTGAAGGAAGTAGTGTGGAGGTGGAGGCAGGCTGGCATTCAAGGCCTATCCCTTACAAGCCGCCCTGTGCCTGGTGTCCCCAGGGGCAATTTTCCACCTGTCTCCGTGAGCACCAGAGTCTCCCACACATATATAGTGGAGCAGACATTGTTACGTGGTCCCACTGGAAGAGCCACCATGCTTTGCTGACCAAAACCTACTTTTGACTAAAAGTCCAGAGGATCAAAGCTCAACTGGCTAGAAGAACAAGCAGCTTTGGGAATACCTATCTATTCAAGGGGTGTGGGAAAGCTAGGGCAGTGTAGGTTGAGTAGGGCAACTCCTCTGACACATGGGCAACGGTGACTTGGGCAAAACATGTAAGTGAACAGCTGATAAGGCCATTGCTACTGCTACCACCTCCTGTTATCTATGCTTGGGCAGACATTAGGCAGTGGGAACTGAAAAACTGAGGGTTGGAGGGCACTGTAGACAACGCAGGACACATCTTTGTAGAAAAGAGAGGACACTCAAACGCTTGCTTGTCCTATTAGCCTTGAATGTTCTGTGCCAGTAAACGAACTTTGGAGCATGGGTAGGTCCCTGAGAACAGCTGGTGAACAGCCATGGGGTGGGATGAGCACTGTTCCCATAGGCGACACTGGGCTGAGGATACCAGCAGTGCTACAGCTTCCAGACTGCTGGAGAGCAGGTGAAGAACGGGTTTTACTGCACTTTCTCATTCTTAGGAAACAGGATCGCCCTGCAGAGTCACTGGATTTGCAGAAAACGCTGTACACCAATGATAAGTTTCAGGCAGAGTCATAGGTCTCCTCTGCTCTCATGGGAAGGAAAACTAAAAGTTCACCAGTTAGGCTTTTCATGGGCAGTTTATGCACTGGTATCCTTGGGCTATTTGGGCTGTCTGGCCAGGTCACTGTTTGGCAGGCAGAGTAGCTAACAGACAGGTGCCTTGGGAAGGTTCTGCACCCACAAGAGCTGGGGCAAACGTTCCCAACAGGGAAACTTCTTGGCCAACATGTAAGCTCCATAAAGAGGCTGGAGCCATGATGCTCAACTCCAATATGCCCGACTTCTTTTTTCCCACTCTGGGCTCAGACCACCCAAAGGGGCAGAGATGCTGATCTGATCTGGGAGCATCCCTGGACCGTGCTCCATAGCATCAAATGAGATAACAAAAGAATCTAAGGGGTTGGGAAACAAAAGACCAGTTTACATCAGACATTGATTTTTGAAAGTCTTTTTGAGCTCAGGAAACTGGAGGCAGATACCAAGCAGAAAAGCCAGGCTGTCTGTCTGTCCATTGGTCTATCCTGAGCAGTTGTGAACATCTCATATATGAATGGGGTGGCACTGCTTATGGTTGATCTTTTTCCTACTAGTTGGGCAAGTGTTAGCATTCTTAAGGGAATCACGGAGGCACTGGCTACAGAAGACGTGGCAACATTCTGTAGAAACAGAGACGCCCATTCTACACAATCTCAGAGTATCCATCCATGCAGATCGGACACCTGAGGGTACCTGAGCGCCTGGGTCCAGGAGCTCCATCATCCTTGGTGTTTCGAGGAGTATGGGTAGTCACGTACATGTCTTTGTCCCTAGACAGCTCCTCATCATCACTGCTCACCACACAGCTGTCAGCATGGTCTTGGCGCAACCTCCTCCCATTTCTCCTTTCTTCAACAATTACAGCAGAGTCATTGTGAGTCAGGTCCACAACCACGGGCTCTAAAGATTTACAGGCGAGGTCCACGATTTCATCTCCAACAGTTTCCATAAGTTCTATGGGTTCTGTTTCCAAGGCAACCTCAGGGGTTGAAGTTGTTTCCCGAGTTCGCTTCTGGGTTTGTCTGGAATTTAAGGCTGCACCACGCCGCTTTCTTTGAGGATTTCTTGTCCTCATTGTGCTCTCTGACTTCAATCCAGAGAAAAGGAAGTGATCTACATCCAGGTTTATGGTGTGGTAGGATGTTCTCAATCTCTCATGCCCACTGAATACCCATCCTGTGGTTTACAATTTGGTGCCAACCAGGTGTGTAGTATTTCCAAATTCTGGAGCTGGAGTTTGCTGCCAGACGCCTCAGCTGATGTGCTCAGGCAAGGACGTACCGACTCCAGCCGCCGCTGAGGAGACCCACTCAAGCAAGCCTCCATCGCCTCACGAAGACCCACTTTTGCTCCTTCTCTTACTGATCTTGAAGTCTAATCTTCCTGTTCCCGCCTCCAGAGCATCAGAATTGCAGGCAGGCCAGCACCACTAGGCATGCTACACTAGGGACTGGATCCAGGCCTTTGTGTATGCTAAGGCTAGCTCTCTACCAACTGAGCTACATATTTCCCTTATTTTCCTTTATAATAGATATTATTTCATTAAAGTTCACCCAACCCAGACATAGACAAACTTATGCAAAAACCACTCAGCATTTTCCTTCAGTATGAACAAGTAAAAAAACATAAACATTAAATATTAAAGGTACTACACATGGAACTCTCTAAGTCAAGGAAGGAGACAGGAAAGAAAATAGGAGATTAAAAGATAGATTGTTCCAACCCTCTGAGCCCTAATTACGAGCCAGGTAGTCTGGTAAGTGCCGTCCACTGACTTGACTGTCTCCCCTGACCATCATGTAACCCGGGGAAGCATGCTCAGCAATGATTCCCCTGGGGTGAGTACCTGACTGACTCTGGGAGGAACAGAGATGGAGGTGGAGAGCAAGAGGAGGGGCGCAGTCCTCAGGGGTGCAGCTCATCCAGCCCTCCCTCCCAAACTGAAGGGTGAGCGCTTGTCACTCCCTTCCTCACTCTCAGCGCCATGTGAAGGACTACAGAAACCCCACAGAACTGTTATGCCATTCCTTTCTCTGGTACTCTAGGATGAGTGGGGTGTGTGTGTGCATGCGGGCTCAACCACACAGTTGTGCACACTTGGACCCAGAGGGGGACACTGGATAGCTGTCCCACTCCATCCTGCTGCTCTTTATTCCCTTCAGACAGGGTCTCTCTATGAAGCTGCAGCGAGGCTGCAGGACCCTCTTGTTTCTACCACCACAGCGCTGGGGTGATGGGTGCACAGGATCATGCCCAGATTTTTAAGTGAGTTCTGAAACTTGGAACTTAGCCCCTCATGCATGCTTAGCAATGGGTCCTACCCACTGAGCCACCTCTCCAACCTTAGAGCTGAGCTTTCAATACAGAAGAACAAACAAGAGTAAGTTTATTACTAAAAGGAAAAGGAAGAAGTCCCCTTGGGCCCCTCCTTTCTCCTCTTGGCCCTGGGTGTGCTTTCAGATTTCCTATTTCGTATAGTAAACATGCTGCTCTAGGGTCAGTGCACACTATGCAACTGTTAACTATTAAGCTAGCTCCCCAAACCCTTGACTATGGCCTCTTGTTTATATGACTAAGAATTTTTCTATGACATTTTCAGACAGGAAAATGTCAGGGTCAAAAAAGTTCCTTAAACTCTATTAAAGGACTTTATTTTTTTATTTTTTATTTTTTATTATTATATGTAAGTACACTGTAGCTGTCTTCAGACACTCCAGAAGAGGGAGTCAGATCTCATTACAGATGGTTGTGAGCCACGTGGTTGCTGGGATTTGAACTCTGGACCTTCGGAAGAGCAGTCGGGTGCTCTTACCCACTGAGCCATCTCACCAGCCCCTAGAGGACTTTTTAAAAAGCTTATTTCTCTTTGAAATCTTTACGGCGATATGTCAGTTCTTGTGTTCACACAAACTTGCCAACACCAATACTTGTCATTACTTATTGCTAGCATGGCTGATAAGCATAAGGAGCTAGGCAGCTATTACCATATGCCTATAAATGGCCATCTGCTGTTTTTCTATAGATTGTCACTGTCTTATTGATTTCTAAGCCTTTTACCAGACAGCAACCACTAACTAAATGTTTGCCGTAACCACCCCTAATTTGTAACCACCCTTTTGCTGCTTTTTAATGTAGTCTTAGTGTATGAAGACCCAGCCCATCATAGGTGGCTCCATTCCCTAGGCAGAGTGGAAGGGAGTCCAGAAGAGTGTAAGAAGAGAAAGCTGGCAAGCAAGGGTCCGAGCATTGACTCTCTCTGCAATTTTGTTATGCCCCTGCCTCGACTGCAGAAACGAGCCACGATAACAGACTTTGCTTTTTACTGTCTTCCTCCTTCAAGATCTACCTCTACCTCTAGCTTCCTGTCTAGTGCTCACTTTACACACCCCAGCCTTCCCTCTTCTCTAGTGTAGAATGCCAAGGTCGTAGAGGCCCACGAGAGACCTACCTTGTCTGGAAGCTGAGGTGTTGCCCAGGGGCAGCTCATTGTCATAGATCCTTTTCTCTGGAAAAGCCACTGCAGGGCAGCTTCCAGGGGCCCGTGCGCCCCTACGACCAAGACCTTCTTTCCATCCAAAGTGATCCCTACCGACCAAAGAAAAGCTGATATTAAAACTCACACCACCGAAAACTTCCTCCCAGGTCCCTTTAGCTGAAAGAACATCTTCTAAGTGGCTTTTCTTGGAGAACACCTCAGAAGAGAGAGTGGGAATATGATAAAAATTAGAGGTCAGGGAAGATTGCTGTAAAACAGTGCCTTCTGGAGGTGACAGACGGCTTCACCCAGGAGCTGTGGTTGCTAGCACAGGACCAATCCACTCAACAGTCCAGCACGGACGGGGTCTTGCAAGGCCCCACTTCTAGTTAAGAAGCCACAGGCGGTTGATAGCTACCAGGATAGAGCAAGTCCGTATTCTTCAGGAGTGGGGCCCCTGGTAGGCTGGCCATGCTACAGTGGACAGCACACATGCATTTGAGTGAACACTAATTGTACTCAGTAGGTCTTCTTTTCTTAAAGAACATGCAATTAGAAGGAAGATTGAAGGGTGGAGCGTCTGAGAGGAGTTAGAGCAGAATAAGAGGTAGACTTGAACAAAATAGAATAAGCATTAAAAAATTAGAGAAAGTAGCCGGGCGGTGGTGGCGCACGCCTTTAATCCCAGCACTTGGAAGGCAGAGGCAGGCGGATTTCTGAGGCCAGCCTTGTTTACAGAATGAGTTCCAGGACAGCCAGGGCTACACAGAGAATCCCTGTCTCAAAACAAAACAAAACAAACAAACAAAAACAGGCGCTGACCATGCACTTGGCAAGAAGGCCGTAGCTATCCAGAGTTTCCTCATCCACCCTTCGTTCCTGAGTCTTAAGGCTCCCTCTGTTTCTACAGTTCCTTATAAATATAGGACCAGCTGTAAGTTGCCTCTAGGAGTTTCTAGAAAGACCTGCAGGGCAGGACACATCAGATCATCTCACAGACCTTATTCTGGTGTCTGCTGACTAAAAGGTACATCTGGAAAGTCCGCCTTTTATTAGAACTTCGCCGAAATATCTTTGGACTTTTGACTGTTGAATGTTTGAGGCTAAGGGAGGGGCATCTGCTTCTTTTCTCTGCAAACTGGGGCCAAGTTGAGCTTCTGTGATCTCAAGTTAGGAACTAACTCACAGTGTCTTAGTTAAGCTGCTAAATACTTGAGCTATCCCACAGTGTCTTAGTTAAGTCATTAAATACACCAGCTATCTCACAGTGTCTTAGCTAAGCTGTTA
Source organism: Mus musculus (assembly GCF_000001635.26). Lineage (NCBI taxonomy): Eukaryota > Metazoa > Chordata > Mammalia > Rodentia > Muridae > Mus > Mus musculus. The sequence continues at coordinate 3,988,683 of NC_000076.6, read as the reverse complement.
AATACATGATCTATCTCACAGTTAGGGTTTCTGTTGCTGGGGCAAAACACTGTGACCAAAAAGCCAGTTGGGGAGGACAGGGTTTATTGGGTTCACACTTTGAGATCACAGCCCATCACTGGAGGAAGTCAGGACAGAACTCAAACAGGGCCAGGCCTAGAGGCAGAAGCTGATGCAGAGGCCATGGAAGGGTGTTGCTTCCCATGGTTTTGCTCAGCCTGCTTTTTTATCGAACCCAGGACCACCAGCCCAGGGATGGCAGCATCTGTCATGAGCTGGGTCCAACCCCATTGATTACTAATTAGTAAGTGCCTTACAGTTAGATCTCATGGAAGCATTTTCTCAACTGAGGCTTCTTCCTCTCTGATGACTCCAACTTGTGTCAAGTTGACACACAAAACCAGCCAGGACACACAGTAATTATTAGTTAATCAAAAAGGCGACTCATTTGTGTCCGTTTTCCTGGCACAGGAATGTGAGGATTAAAAGAATGTAAGAAATTACCGAAGCAGACCCACTTGTTACTAGGTCTCAGATGGACTCTTTCCGTGCAAAATCCACCTCCTCAGTCAGGTCCACCTGTGATTTAGCTGCACCTGCAGTGACAGGCTTGCTAAACCAGGAGACATTTTCACTGCGGTTATTTTGACTGTTCCTTGAGAGAAACCAATGTTTAAAATGCTAGTGTTTGGAGCCATCGCTTTTATATGCAATCTTACTAGAAAATACTTTCAAATTCATCTGGAATAACAAAAAACCTAGGATAGCAAAAACTCTTCTCAAGGATAAAAGAACCTCTGGTGGGATCACCATGCCTGACCTAAAACTGTACTACAGAGCAATTGTGATAAAAACTGCATGGTACTGGTATAGAGACAGACAAGTAGACCAATGGAACAGAATTGAAGACCCAGAAATGAACCCACACACCTATGGTCACTTGATCTTCGACAAGGGAGCTAAAACCATCCAGTGGAAGAAAGTCAGCATTTTCAACAAATGGTGCTGGCACAACTGGTTGTTATCATGTAGAAGAATGCGAATCAATCCATTCCTATTTCCTTGTACTAAGGTCAAACCTAAGTGGATCAAGGAACTTCACACAAAACCAGAGACACTGAAACTTATAGAGGAGAAAGTGGGGAAAAGCCTCGAAGATATTGGCACAGGGGAAAATTCCTGAATAGAACAGCAATGGCTTGTGCTGTAAGATCGAGAATTGACAAATGGGACCTCATGAAACTGCAAAGCTTCTGTAAGGCAAAAGACACCGTCAATAAGACAAAAAGGCCACCAACAGATTGGAAAAGGATCTTTACCTATCCTAAATCAGATAGAAGACTAATATCCAATATATATAAAAAACTCAAGAAGGTGGACTCCAGAAAATCAAATAACCCCATTAAAAAATGGGGCTCAGAGCTAAACAAAGAATTCTCAACTGAGGAATACCGAATGGCTGAGAAACACCTGAAAAAATGTTCAGCATCCTTAATTATCAGGGAAATGCAAATCAAAACACCCCTGAGATTCCATCTCACACCAGTCAGAATGGCTAAGATCAAAAATTCAGGTGACAGCAGATGCTGGCGAGGATGTGAAGAAAGAGGAACACTCCTCCATTGTTGGTGGGATTGCAGGCTTGTACAACCACTCTGGAAATCAGTCTGGCAGTTCCTCAGAAAATTGGACATAGTACTACCGGAGGATCCTACAATACCTCTCCTGGGCATATATCCAGGAGATGTTCCAACTAGTAAGAAAGAAACATGCTCCACTATGTTCATAGCAGCCTTATTTATAATAGCCAGAAGCTGGAAAGAACCCAGATGCCCCTCAACAGAGAAATGGATACAGAAAATGTGGTACATTTACACAATGGAGTACTACTCAGCTATTAAAAAGAATGAATTTATGAAATTCCTAGGCAAATGGTTGGACCTGGAGGGCATTATCCTGAGTGAGGTAACCCAATCACAAAAGAACTCAAATGATATGTACTCACTGATAAGTGGATATTAGCCCAGAAACTTAGAATACACAAGATATAAGTTACAATTTGCAAAACACATGAATCTCGAGAAGAACGAAGACCAAAGTGTGGACACTTTGCCCCTTCTTACAATTGGGAACAAAACACCCATGGAAGGAGTTACAGAGACAAAGTTTGGAGCTGAGACAAAAGGATGGACCATCTAGAGACTGCCATATCCAGGGATCCATCCTATAATTTGCCTCTAAATGCTGACACCATTGCATACACTAGCAAGATTGTGCTGATAGGACCCAGATATAGCTGTCTGTAGTAAGACTACGCCGGGACCTAGCAAACACATAAGTGGATGCTCACAGTCAGCTATTGGATGGATCACAGGGCCCCCAATGGAGGAGCTAGAGAAAGTATCCAAGGAGCTAAAGGGAACTGCAACCCTGTAGGTGCAACAACATTATGAACTAACCAGTACCCCGGAGCTCTTGACTCTAGCTGCATATGTATCAAAAGATGGCCTAGTCGGTCATCACTGGAAAGAGAGGCCCATTGGACTTGCAAACTTTATATGCCCCAGTACAGGGGAACGCCAGGGCCAAAAAGTGGGAGTGGGAGTGGGTGGGTAGGGGAGTGGGGGGGAGGGTATGGGTGACTTTTGGGATAGCATTGGAAATGTAAATGAGGAAAATACCTAATTAAAAAAAAATGTCAAGAAAAAACCAAAACAAAACAAAACAAAAAAAAAAACAAAGAAGAAACAAGAAAAAAAAAAAGAAAATACTTTCAGTTAGCTTATTTACATGCAAATTAAAACCTGAGAGAAACAAAGCCAACACTAGATAGCACTTTAAGACATCAATTAGAATTTTCCAGAAGCAAGTTATTATTTTTAAAAAGTTATCTAAATAGCAGTAGGGAGAAAATAGCGTTTCTCTTTATGTTTCATTTAGAATCTTCCAGCAACAAATCCTTATTGAAAACCCAAACAAAGCCAAAACCCCGATAAACAGAACTGATCATTCCAGACCTGACTTTTCAACAAGTTCTACAGCAGCTTTGGCCAAGGGTGAAACAAAACACTCCGGAGCGTCACCTCGTACGAGCTTCCCCAGATTGATGTCGGTCACCCTGAAATCGAACGCAAGAGAACAGTGAATCACAAATCATCCAGGGGGACAGCAAGTCATGACTGAAATGGAACACGGAATGACTGGGAGGATGCAGGAAACTCCCTAGGACCCAGCAGAAGGCCATGTTTCACGTCCTAGTTTCAGAGACACTTTCAATGGCTCCAACAGTCCCCGAAATCAGCTGTCCACTTTCAGACCTCAGGACTGAGTCTATCAATCTAGAGACTCGCAGGTCAACTTCCACTTGGCTTCAGTATTTATTTCCTTGGGAAATGAGGGGAGAACATCAAGAAAGCACATGCTTGCTATACAGTGGCTTCTGTGTGCTTTCTTCCACTCAAGTCTAGAGCAAAGAACTTACAAGATGATGCCCTCTACCTCATTCTGTAGTAGCAGAATGAAGACACTCAGGTTTCTATGACTCTGTCCTTGTATGAAATGTCTGAGACTATATCCTCATAAGACCTTGGGGCTTCCTGGTCCACAACTACATCTTCTTTCTTTGATTACTCTGCTATAGAATTGGAGGTTTTATCATCCATCTAACTATCCAATCTATCCATCCATCCATATCTATATTCCGGAGAACTCAAGTGTCTTACCTATACACACACCCTCCCCCTGAATTATAGCCCAGCCCTTACATAACATTCTCTTGTTTGAGCCTGTCTTCCCCTTGTAAGAAAGAAAAGAGAGACTGCAATAATCCAGCATAGTTCAGAGGATTACCAAGCTTTCAATGCAGCTGCTGAAGGATACACTAGACAGAAATCTAACTTTATAAATTTGTTCCCGACCTTATCGTCCCAAATAAGCCCTATTGCTTCAGCTACAGGACAAATTATTTCCTATGCTTCCATATAAGAAAATGGAGTTTCTACTCTCTAGGAAACACTCTCTCCCCACACTGTAGGCTGATGGCATTCACTCTCCTGTGATACTTATATCTTACCATGGCATTCCACAAAACACCCAACAATCACAATTCCCCCCACCTCTACATTTAATTAGAAACTCGTATTATTAATAAAAACATGTGTTGTTATCTCAGTCTTCCTTTCCCTGTTCCGTAGAATTACCCAGGGAAGATTATTCCTAGCCAAAGACTCAGTCAGACAAACAGGAGCTTCCTGAGTAAGTACGATAGTGCAGGATTCTCTCCAAACAGATGCGTATTTTCCAAGATACAGGACTTTCATTCACGGAATTTTAAACATTCTCTACCTCCTAAGCCTATTTAAAATGATTGTCTAACTAATTATTGAGTAACAAAAAAATTGAAATTTAGATAAATCACTTCAGTTACTTATCAATAAGATTGATTACTATTAATTATTTCCTTTTATATTTCTTACCCGTCCACATCTTTTTCTGGTTTCAAAGCATTGAGAACTTTGTTGCTCAATGAATCTTCAGAGATCTGAAGGGTAAGGCCATGCACTCTGGGGTCTTCATTAATCTTCAGGATTTCATCTATGATCTAAACAGAAAAACATTAGCTTTGTGAAAGTGAGAACTAGTAAAAATAAAAAAAGTTGATGGGGTAGGAAAGGGATTTCTCCATAGACCCAGAGAGATGGCACATTGGTGACATGTATGCTCACTGATGACTTTAGCTGGACCTCTAAAACCTATAAAAAAATGGTTGGCCTTGATAGTATAGACCTGTGATCCCAGCTCTCGGGAAGTAGGGACATGTAGATCTCTGGGACTTCCTGACTAGCCAGCCTAGCCTGCAAAGTGAGTTCCCTGCCAATGAGAGACCCTGTACCACAAATGAAAAGGACGGCTGGCTCCCGAGGTTGTCTTCTGGCTATGATACGCCTGTGCATCTGCATACAGATGTGCACACAAGCACCTGTGCGTGTATACACACATACCCAGATTCCTAAAACTGTTATCTGTTAGGTTCTTTTCACTTCTTATTGAAGACTCTGGGGTGAGGTACAGCAAAGAGCCTGTTCCCTCTTTACAGCTTAGAGAAGCCCCAGAGAAACCTGGATGAATAAAACTTTCGACAGCTTCATAGTTCCTGAGGTCCTGCCAATGCATTGGAAAAGAACAACTACAACAAAAACCCAAAGCGTCACTGTTACTCCAGGTTAGCAGACAAAAGCCAATTCCCTGACGATGACCAATTTGAGACAAACATCCCAGTGTGAAGGGAGGTCTGGAAGCAGCCAAGTACCTCAACCAGGTCCAATGGAACCTGGGGGTCCAAGCAATCACATACTCAAAAGGTTTCCCAACAGTAACTCTAACCAGTCACAGCTCTCTGGTTCACTAGGTCCAAGTGTCGTGCCAGGAGCCTTTCCTACGGCATCGGACAGAAACTCACTCGGACTGATTCATTTCACTTAACAGAACCACTGACCCAGGAGTAGAAAGATCCCTTGCATGTGCATCCCACTCAAAGACGGTGTCACTTTGCCCCTTTTATTTTATTGCTTGGCAACAATATCTACGTTATTACTACCATCTGGTAGAGAAGGAAAATGCTATTTGGTACAGAAAGAATATTTGCCTCATTCATTTAGCTGTGAACTGGAAGTTTCTAGGAAAAAAAAAGGAACCTGTTAAAGATTCTACAAGGCTGGTTAGAACATCATGATCGTGGAGAGTTGGAGATCTGGGAATAAATGATCCTGGGCTGTCTCTAATTCCCTTTATAGCCACTTGCTGCCTACTGATTTATTTAATCTAACATCCTCCTGACTAGCTGGTGACATTCATTCAGAACATAGTAACACATCAGGAGCTTCCAACAACCCCAGAGGCCTGCAGAGTCTTGTAGCAGACAACACAGAGGTCTCAAAACAGCCATCAGGGAGCCTCTGATGTCTATAGCAGAGACTGGCATTCCTGGCCCATTGTCTTCACCAAAGTATTTTAAAGCCTCGATGACTTTTTGTTGTTGTTGCTGTTCTGCCACTAAAACAAACTCAGCGAAGCTGGGAGCCAGAGAAATAGCTCAGCGGGCTGTTCCTCTGGAGGACCCAGAGTTCTGTCCCAAGTATCTATGTCAGATGGCTCACAAGCTCCAGGAGATCAGGTACCTCGGAGCTCCCTAGGCACAACACTCATGTGTACATACCCAGCCATCCCATATTTAAATAAAACAAACAAACAAAATGTTCTGATCATCAGCTTCGTACGAGTTCTAAGCAAGGGACCTACCAGCTACCTGTGAGCAAAACTGTTCTGGTAGACATGATATGCTAATCGGCAAGCCCCGCCCCTTCTCCAATTGTTGTAATAATCTATGTCCTGAAAGTGATCGGTAATGTAGGAGAAAACAGAGCAGGTCAAAGGGAGAAGAGTCACAGGATGAGGGTGGTCAGTGGGTCCATGGAAGCAGAGCTCAGGATAAAGTAAGGATCTTGCTTTATCTGGACCGAGAATGGGAAAGCACTAATAAAAGCAAAACAAAACTGGGGAAATAAAAGCTTAATCAATTAAGATGTTCAACATAATAATGCCAGACTCATTGAAATTTCAGCCCCTACAACAAAGCAGTGGAAGTGGACAAATCCTTATAAAAATATGTTGGGTGTACAACCATAATCTTGGCACTTAGGAGGCTGGGGCAGGGGGATTATGAGTTTAAAGCCAGACTGGGCTTCATAGTGTTTCCTGGCTAGCCTGGGCTACACAATTGAAACTGTATAAAGAAATGAAGATGTGCCTGTATACACTGAGTGTCCTGGACATGGCCGACCTGCTTCTTTGGATTCTGTCTCTGCTTGTGCCTTCATGGTTGGCACACAGCATAACTGGCAAATACAGTATTAACTGTTTGTCCAATATTTCGTTTCCCTTCTTCCTTAGAAATGATCTAAATGGCATTAAGACTTCATCTCCCCTCCTCCCTTTCACAGTGTAGCCAGACAATGCAAGTGGTGCAGCAGAGCAAATTTTTGGTTTGCAGAAAACACCCTTAGAGGGAAGAGCACGCACATGGAGCCTGCCTTTATTCTTTTCCCTATTAGTCAGGTCAATAAACTTTACTTGAGATGCTGGGGAAAAGAGGCAGTGGAGACCTTCACCCACAACCTCTGTATACTTCAGAGAATTACCTTTCCCCATAGGATCTAGAGAAGACTCAGTTCATAACAGTTCCTAAGGACATAGAAAGACAGACTACAAGAGCACAACCCCATTTCCTCACTGGCTGGACCAACTGCCAGTTCCCACTAACCAAGCAAAACCAAATACGTTTGAAAGCAAACTTTTGGTCAAGCTTTCTCTTTCCAGATGCCTGAACCCTGGGGCACCCTCAGGCTGAACACACAGACAGTAACCCCTGAGAACAGGCTGGCTGATTACCACCAAGGTGCTCCCTCATCTCATCTCACACCTAGGCTTACTCCTCTTTATAAATGAAAACCTTTCTGCCCAGCCCTGCAGGAGACTACAGGTTACTTCACACTCCAAGGTTTCAGTTACTCTTCATCAACTGTGTTACAAAAAAAAGAAACACTCAAGGGAAAGTTCCAGAAATAAACAATTCATTAGTTTGAAACTGTACACCTCACTGAGTAGCACGGTGAGATCTAGAAGCAACCGGACATGAATCAGCCCCTTGTCTAGCACACCTACACCTGCATATGGGGCCGCTCCTTTGTCACTTAGGAGTCACGAGCTCCCTAATCAGCATGACAGTAGCATCACACTATTGGTGCTTATGTAACTTTTCTTTGACTGAATAGTGGTGCCAAAACCTAAGAGCATCAGCAATCTTTGTTAAGCCAGAGAGAAGCCATGCAGTGCTGTAGGGTCTATACTACTTGCAACTTTATCTATCTGCTGGGTGTCATTCCCCATCTAATAGTCTCTGTATCCATCGATAATCATTTTGAACAACCCCCATTATCAGTGGAATGGCTTTTGACCCTACTGCAAATGTGACTGCGACAGGTAGAGCTGACCTACCATCTTTGGTTTGGCAGTATACTGCAGAGAAGCTAGCAGGAAGGAAGTGCTGCAGCTCTCCTGACTTTGGGATGCTTTGCCTAGCCAATGACTGCTGATGTCTAAACATCATTCATGTCTGATCTCCATGGAAACTCAGCCACAAGAGAAGGCTGGATCTGTGCCCACCACCCCAGAAGATGCCCATAGTCCCGATGAGGAAAGGAAATGAGCTAGGCTGACATTACCTCATCCTCTCCGCTGTCTGGAGGCAAGCAGATGTGAGTGATGTCCAGACCAGCCTGAAAGGAAACGTAAGATTCTGTCATCACAAGAGAACAAATCATTAGGTATTCTAAAGGATTGCTAGAATCGCCAGCTCTCACCTCCTTGGCCAAATTCTGGTTCATATCCTTCATCAAATTGTCATCACCGGCCTAAGGACAAAGGAGCAGAAAGGAGAATGTCATGATGTGAGATACCTTCACAATGTGTACCAAACACAACACAGAGATCACACTTGCAAAGACAATGAACACAAGTAGCCTGAATAAAAAAGATGATCAAAAAATTACTGAAAAGACTCTAAATGCCTATGGAAACTGGGCTAACAGCTGGAGTTATGTACATATAAACTTCTTAGACTAACACATTATATCCTTTAAAAAAAAACGATAGATTGCATGTTATAGGGTATGGTGGTTTGAATGAGAATGGTCCCTACAGGCTTATAGATTTTAATACTTGGTCCCCTGTTGATGGAACTGTTTGGGAAGGATTAGTAGGCGTGGCCTTGTCGGAGGAGGTGTATTGCTGGGGGTGGGCTTGAGGTTTCAATAGACTTGCATCATTTCCAGTGTCTCTCTCTGCCTCCTAGTGGAGGATCAAGATGTTATTTCCCAGTAGTTCTTACCTCCATGTCTTTGCTTGGTAGTAAACTTTAAGTCTCTGAAACCATACCCCAACCGAATGCTTCCTTTTATAAGTTGCCAGGGTCAGTCATGGTGTTTTGTCACAGCAATAGAAAAGTAACTAAAACATGGGATATATAAAAATAACATCATAACGGCCACAAAGCCAGCATCATGCTGTGTGAACCACCAAAGACAGGAGTTTGGATGCTTGTACTTAGGTTGAATGGCAACAGATTCCCAGGATTCCAAGTCCCCAAACCAAGTCCCCTTGCTAGGAGGGGATATGGAAGTTTCCCAAAGGATGCAGGTCACATGAGCACAGTCCTACAATCTCACAAACCAAGGAACCATTGGCCACATGGTGTGCTATCCTGATACTGGACCAGCCTGCCAAGCATCACAATAACAGGCCGGCTACTGGGCCAAATCGCTTCCAGGCCTGGCTCATCCTGTTATTTCCCTGCACCTGCCACCATACAAGGATGCCAATGACACAGTGCCAACTGCAGCTCTGGACTAAGGGGCAGCAGCCAAAGGACAAACACATAATGCCAAGTCCTCTGATACACTCATGGCTTTTGACACATAAGTTGTCAAACATTAATGTGCACCTGCCATTGCCCACTTGTCTTCCCCAGAAACAAGAGAGAACAGACTTGCCAGCCATATCAAGTACACTTAAGTACATGTGAGTTAGGAACTGTTCTGTGTCCTGTGATTTACGGTGCCTACCTCCTGACCTCAATGAGTAACCTATGCCTCAGAAAGATAACTGACTACAAAAGAGTTGTGTCTAACCTGCAACTCTGCTGAAGAAAACCACGTAACAGCACTGGCCACTGGCAGGCCATGCGTCTGGCCTCTGTTTATAAGCATTTGCTAAATTACATCCAGCCTGGTCTACAGAGTGAGCTCCAGGACAGCCAGGGCTACATGGAGAAACCCTGTCTCGAAAAAAACAAAAAACAAAAAACAAACAAACAAACAAAAAGCTAAAAGAGTGCTACGCTGACAACTTACCTGAATAACCACAAGCACTGGCTTAAAGGCAGGGTTCTTTTCTTGCAACAAGCTCAGCACTTCCTTGGAATTGTGAATGACGTCTCTATATGGAGAGAGAAACACAGCACAGTCATGTCCTTGTTAATGATTAGTTAGGACAGGCACAATGAGTGTCCTTACAGAGCTTGCTGATGTAAGTGAATCAGACAACAGAGGGAGACTGATCAGAGTGTGAGGGAAAGCAGAGCACCCAGGCAACAAGAACTCCTGATGCAGGCAGTGTGTATTGGCACAGAGCTGTGGTCCCAGCTCTAGGGAGGTGGAGGTGAGAGGACTGTAAATTCAAAGCCAGCCTAGACTACACGGTGAAACCCTGACTCAGAAGAACTGAACGTGGCCATTCATTTCTGAGGAGATTAAAATTATCTCCTGTGTTTTCCAAGTTTGTTATAATGACAAGCTTGGAGCCAGTGAAGAGGGCTCAGTGGGTAAAAGTGCTTGATGACAATCTGTCACTTGCCCATGCCCTGGATCCATTTGGTAAAAGAAGAGTACTGAGGTGACCTCTCCTCCCCCAAGTTGTCCTCTGACTTACACACTCACATGCACACAAACAAATAAATGTAATGAAGGAAGAGAAAGTCTGGGCTTCTATTCGAAACAATCTCATTCTTTCACCACGTTGCCTTACTTCTCCCTCAGGAGAAACGAGTCTGAAGGGAAAAGCAAACAAATGGTGGGGGTGGAGAGGGGTCTGTGAAAATGGTGATGGCTAAGTGGACGGTGAGTGTGGGACAATGAAATGGTGTCTAAATTCCAGTTAGATTCCAGCTCCCAGAGTTTAAAGAAAGGATTCAAAGACAGAAGAGGAGGGAGGACAGCAGGAAGTTGCAGGTGTGGAAGGCATAGGATGCTGTAGCCAATGGGGGTGGGGGGATCTTTTAAAAGACAATGTTACCCTGCTGGGGCAGCTTGTTCTTCTCCAAGTAGTCTTGACCCCTCGCCCAGTGAGGGCTGGGAGAGAAACAGACCTATATAAATATGGCAGAGACAGACTTTCTTTCTAGAACCTTCTAGATGGGTCATTCTGAAAGCTACCATCACCTCTACGCTATGTCCTCACTGGCACATCTCTAGCAGTCAGTCTGCTTTTCGTTTCCACCTCTCAGAGCAGATTGAAAGGCCCAAGCAGTGCCCAGTTTCAGTGTTAACACATTATTCCCCTCAGCCACCCCCCCCCCAATGATGGCAGAGTAAGCCTGGGGTCTCACATGAGCTAGACAAGTATTGCAAGTCACTGATGGCTTCAGGATGCCTTTATTGACTACATGCACCCAACAACTTTCAAAAATGAATTAGCCTCAGGCAGATGCCATTAGAAAACCAAACCTTGCAGTGTGGTGGCTGAGGAACTGTGAAGTGGAAAGTGCCAAGGGATACTGGGAACAGGGTACTCACAAGACCACAGAGAGTTTAAAACTTGCATGGGAGTCAACTTTCCTAATGCCACAGAGGCTAAGAGAGCCAGTGGCCAGGCAACTGTGCACTGTTAGCAAATCATTTGTTTGGTTTTGGTCTTAGACACTTGGGACGAGACAGTTCAATCCCTGGGAGGCGGGGGTGGGGGTGGGGGTGGAGGCTGGGGTGGGGGTGGAGGCGGGGGTGGGGGCGGGGGTGGGGGTGGAACCTCGTTGTTGTCCTAATAGGTGAAACCATTCTGAAAAGCTGAGATTGTGGCTCCTGGGATGGGTGCTGAGGTTTCTTTGCTGCACTGTCGCCCAGCCTGGCAGAGCTCTGGGCCAAGCTGGGTCTATGTGTTGGCTTGGTCTGCGGGAGGTACTGCACCGAGCACTTCTGACTCTAAGAATCCCCTGGGAAGCATAATCAAAATCAAGATTCCATCTCAGAAATTCTGGTTCAATATGCTTGGCTGGGGTCCAGGAATGTGTCATTTTAAATAAGTGCCAGGGGGTTCTGGAACCCCTGTGGATATTCTGTGGATAACAGCCATACCTGGCACTCAACCCTCCAGTATACTGCTGGGTGGGGGGCAATCTATGGGTTCCGACTTTCTCACCTGTATAATAGGTTTCATTGGCTCTTTCCCTTTTCATTATTGTTGGGATGGTTTTTTTTCTTTTTTTCCCATGACTAAAACTACCTGTATGAATATGCAACCTCTCTATAATCATGTGTTTGAACCCTTGACAACCAGTTGCTGTTGCTGCTGCTGTCGGTGAAGGTTGTGGACATTTAAGGAGGCGGAGCCTTGCTGGAGGAAGTGCGCCTGAAGGTTTTATAGCCTGGTCCGACTTCTGTTTACTCTTGCTTCCCTTGACTCCAGATACAATGTGCCCAAGTGCCTTCTGCTCCTAGCAGCAAGCTTTTGCTACGGGAGTGTCCACTTGAACTATAAACTCAAACCTTTCCCTCAGGGTGCTCCCTGTCAGGTACTGGTCATGGTCTTAAACATAAGAATTTGTAACAGAAACCCCTCCAGTTTTGCCCACCCTCCATAAACTACACTTAAAAAATTGCTAGCCCCAATTTTTAAAAAATGAAAGGGATATTCCAATAGACAAATTATCACTTGGTTTAAGTTAGCTGTCAAGGGCTTGGAGAAATGACTCAGCAGTTAAGGGCATTACTTGCTCTTCTAAAGGGCCACTGTTCCAGTTCCAACACTCACATAGAGGCTAACTACTATCTGTAATTCCAGTTCCAGAGGTTTAGATGCCTCCTTTTTTGGCCTCTGAGGGCAACAGGCACATTGTTGGTGCACAGACATACATGCAGATCAAACTCCCATACACACAGAATAGAAATAAACCGACCTAAAATAGTTGAAGTAAGGGGCAGAAAGAAGTTATAGCTACACAAAGGGGCTCAACAAGGCAATAATTGGCCACCCACAACTGGCCACATGTTGTTTCCATTTCTTGCTGTGATGCCTGCCGCGATAAACAATACGGGAACATTCCTAGGCCCCAAACATCCAAAAAGTAGCAGAAATGTTTCCAAAGATGAGTCTATGCCCTTGGGAAAGAAAACTTCAATTCTGACTGGGAACAGTGTAGCTAAAATTCAAATTTTCCTATTACTGAAGACAGGTGGGTAAAGGTTTAAGCTTAGCTCGGCACTACCGTGACCCCTTATTAGTGATACTGCACTACCGTGACCCCTATTAGTGATACTGTCACAGTTTCTGCCTCTACCACCGGCTTAGTCACCTCCGCCTGGCTAACTGCATTAAGCCTAGGAGCTCAGCACAAAGCTGCCTTGTTCTAACAACTGTATTTCTCCTCATTCTCCCTGAGGCTAGCTGTGACCACACCCAAGTGTAGGAGAAAACAGGAGAAAATCATCAATGCACACTCATCCTCATCCCCGATGCAGAATGCCGAGAGCACTTGTTAACTAAAGTCCTCATTTAACTTCTCAGCCCTTTCATAGGTAAAAGGATCCTTCTAGGAATACAGAGCCGACTCTCTACAGACATCTCCACACAAGACAGCCAGAAGTGTTTAGAGAAAGGGTCCATGGTCAAAGAAGTGGAGAGCTGTTTTAAAACTCTTTGCTTTGGCCATTATCAGATACATGTTACAGAATAGCTGTGAAAATAAAGCCGACCCCAGCTGCTTCCTCCAGATAGTCTTCCCAACTCCTCTTTTTCAGTAATAAGACTCTGGGTTTCAAGCTCACATGACCACTGGATCTCCCAGACTGTCTCCAGCACACACATTCAGATTGCTGGGTTAGTATAAATCTTAGAATTGCTTCATTGAAGTAGGTGGCATTATGATCTCCATTTGCAGTTGAACATGGTAAGACCAATAGCTTGTCCCTGCTCACACACCCAGTGACACAGGCACACTGCAGAAGGAAGGCATCCGATTCCTAAGCACTGACCTCTGGTTCTGAAGCAGAGCCACCCATTTAGCTAAGGACACGTGCATGCACACATATGTTTTTACTTATATATTCAAGGATGCATGTTCTGATGCATGTGTGTTGTGTGTACACGCCATAGGTCAACTCTGGATGCTGTCCCTCAACAGTTGCTCACTTTAATTTTGGATACAGGACCTGTCATTGGTCTGGATTATGCTGTGTGGGCTGGCCAGTGAGCTTCACGATCTGACCTTCTCTGCCTCTCAGGGACTGGGATGTCAAGAGTATGCCACCATGCCCACATGGGTACTGGGGATGGAACTTAGGTCTTCATGTTTCCCCCAGCCAGTACTTTTACTCAGTACTTAACTGAGCAGTCTCCCTAGCCTGAGCTTCCATTTTTAAACAACTGGTAGAAAAACAGAAATAAGGATACTTCATAGCACGTGAAAACCACATGAAATTGAAATGTCAGTGTCCATAAAATGTTGGATTTTATCAAAAAACTGTGAGAACGTTTTTCCTTATTACAAACGTACCCATGTAACATTTTAAATTCTGCTTTTTAGTTCACTGAACCTTAAGTATTTACTGTCATGCTCATTACACCAAGTTTGTAGAGCTTAGTTTAGTTTATTGTAAAAATAATGACTACTTGTTGCGGGATATATGTGTGACAGCCCCTGGGGGCAGATTATTTTTGCTCATTTGTTTCCATAGCCCCAGTTGGGAATCAAAGCAGAAAAGGGCTTTCCCGCCCTTTGCAGGTAGGTGCCTCTGCACAGCAGTGGCCTAGCAAACTCACTATAGGGTCTGACCAGATGACTCTGCTCAGATCACCACCGGATATAGAATGAACTTTCCAGATACTGCTGCACCGGAACCTGTGTGCTCTCTGAGCAGCGATGCTCCGGAGCGGACCGTACGCCTAGACCTAGAGGGCTTCCGCAAGGGGTTTAGCCCGCCCCTCCTTCAGTAGTGGGACATCAGCAGTGGCGGGATTGTAGGGCCATCCTCCTTGCTTCTCTCCCGCCCAGGGCCGCACCGCCCTTTTCCTGTCGGCGCCACGCCCGGCGCGGTTGCATCAGAGCCGGAGGCGGGCGGTGCACGTGGAGCGGGGCGTGCGGTCCGTGAGGCGCGCGCCGGCTGGGGGGGATGCCCTCATCTACCGGGTCCCATACTCCGGACGTTCCCCTTCGCCCCCACGCCCTCTCTGCCAATCGCAAGGCGTCTCTAGCAAGTCGGAACCAAGCATTCTCTGTTTCCCGCCCTACGAACGGTCCCTCGGGTCTCCCAGCGGCCGAGAGTGCCATTGGGTCCTTGGGTCCCTGGCTAGGGACCTGCCTGTAGACAAACAGGACACTCACCTGACGATGGAGTCCATCCCGGGGGCTTCCGGATTGCCTGGGCCATGGCTGCTGAAGGTTTGGCCATCCTGCAGCCGCCGCCCGCGTAACCCCTCGGGGTCACCACCTCCGCTGCTGCTGCTTCTGCTGCCTGAGCGACACAGCTCACGGAGGCGACACGCCGGGCCCGAGGGCAGCTGCTGGCGGCCGAGCTGGCGAAGCAGGAGAGGGAGGCGGACGCTCATGCTGCTGCAGAGTGCGGGGTGACTGGTTATCCCCAGGCGCCGAGATGCGGCTGCAAGTTCTTCCCCGGGCTGGCGTGGGAGGCACCAGAGAGCCAAGCGGCACAGTAAAGGGCCAGCAGCAGGAAAGACTAGACTCTTCCTCGTGGGAGGAACTGAGGCCCCTAGGGGGCACTGTACCAAGTGGCCGTGACGTTAACAGGGCGGGGGCCAGCGGACGTGAAGCTTTTGGTTGGAGTTGCCAGAAAGTCAAGGCATAGGAGGTGGGGCATCAGCGTGGTGCTGAGCCCTTGCCCTGAGATTGTATGGCCAGCCCTTCTGCCTCAAAACCTGATGCCACCCTTGGTCTTCATAATGCAGCTCACTTTCCTCAGGAGGTAGTGGTCCTAAGTCCAGTTTAGACCTTCAGAAGGAAGTGTTTATTACGTGGGAGGTGGCCTAGGGCTAAATGTCGTTCTTAGAGTTTGCAATGCAAATGCTGGTTTTGTAGCCTTAAGCAGATTAACGTCAATGGTTTTAGGACTGAGTCTTCCAAGTTTATAATTTCCAAGGCTAGTGGGAATAACATAGTAACTTTGTAGACCACAAATGAGGTAGGGTAGAATTTGTGCAAGGCAGAGACCGTTTTTTGAGTGCTCACGCTGTCTTGTGTGCTGGAAAGATATATTTATTAACCCCAACAGATGTAAGAAATGGAACGCCATTCGTCTGATTTCTAACCAGGAGAACCTGCGATCAAGAGAAGTCATTTGGTTTGCTGGCAGAGCTGTGAGCTTGCCCAATTCCACGTGCCCTCCTCCTCTTCCTCTTTTTAAGTTTTACTTGTGTCCTTGAGCTTGCAGCAAGTAAAGGATAGGACAACCTGAAGAAACCAGTTCTCTGATTCTATCTTGGGGTCAGCAGCGGCGTGCTGAGGTGCTGGGCAGAAGGATTGTTCTAGGGATAGAACTCAACTTCATAGGTTTGGCAGCAAGTGACTATACCTGTTGAGCCACCTCACTGACACACGGGGGCCATGTTTTTGAAATGCATGGACAAGCAGGTTCCAAAGAGGGTAAAAAGTTTAAGAAAAAAAAAAATACACACATCTAGTTGGAACTTGGAGCCACAGAAACTTACTCCCTATGAAAAGTGCCTACGATGAGGTTGAGTCAGACAGTGTTTACAGGATATCCTCTGCCTTCCTCACTGCTGTAGGTTGGATATGTGTCCCAAAGGTCCATATATTAAAAACCTGGTCACCCTCTTGGTTACTGGGAGATGGAGGCATATTTTAAGAGTTGAAGCTTATACATGGAGGAATTTAAGCCCTTAGAGATGAGCCCATGGAAGGGATATTGGAATCTATCTTCTGGCCATGTCCATTCATTTATTAGGGCAGGTTTGATAGATGTCCCTTTTAGATTGGGGATCCCTAAACACAACATTTCTCATCTGTGGAATAAACTCAATACTGTGCGACATCTCCCAGGACTGTGGTGCGTCTAGAGGAACAAGAGCTGTGGGAAATGTGAAGCTCACTCTGCCTGCAGGGATAGATAATAAGGCTCTTACCTCTAGCCTGGGAAAGCAAGGCAGGCTGACTTACGAGCTTGTAAACTCCCTTCATGCTTCTTAGCAGTGAGTTCAGGGCTAGTATCAAGCAGGTAGAGAGATAGACCACAGACAGCTGGGTGGACGATGTCACTGTGCTTGTGTGTAGACATACCATGCTGGCTACAATCAGGACGGGGAGGGGTGTGCATACGAGAAGAGTGGAGAAGACAGTTGCCCAATGGCCACTGAGGAATCCCAGTCGTCTCAGAGAAAGATTGCATATAGGGAGGGTGCTTTGGAGGAGCGCACGAGGGGTCCGAGGAAATGACGTCAGTTTTGGACAGTTCAGGTGGAGAAATATGTAAAGCCTCCTGTCCCTCAAGAAGGGAGTCTGGGCCAAAGAGGGGACTTTAGGAAGCAGAATATGAATAGTAGTTTAACCCTCCTGCGACTCGCTAGCAGTCAGGGAGACTCTTGGATCTCCTACATTAGCAGCCTATGGATGGCTGAGGAGTTCAGGCAGAGCAGAGCTGTCAGTGGGTGGGCTTGGATGCAAAGTTCCCTCAAAGGAGCTGCATGTTCTTCATGCTTTGCAGGATAGGCACTCCTCTTCCCTCGAGAGAGTATCCTTCATTACTTATCTAGAACATCTATGCTCAAGCTGCCAACCAAGGCCCTAAAGGAACTGACTCCTCCGGTGGTCAGAGCAGGTGGCCATCACTAATGATGCTACTTCGCCTTTTGTACCTTCTCCTTACACCTCACCACGTTGCCTCTCCAGAATCCAGGACCAATTGGGCCTGCCCACCCTCTGCTCTTCTCTCCTTCTCCTAGATAAGTTGGAAATTCGGATTTTTATTTTTAAACTCCTTTACACATTGTACAAGTCCAATTCAGCCTGTGGGCCAGCAGCTCATAGCCTCCAACGTAACTCATCTATGGAAGAAGGGATTTGCTTACACCGTTCTTTTTGGGGTTCCTTGAGAGCTCTGTGGACAGCCGCACATTGCTATGCCGACAAGGCATTTGGGTGTCTGCACCAAGCCAAAGTTCTGATAACTCTTAAGGCCCTGTTCTTTTGTGCTATGCTAAATCACATGGCTTTGGAATTAGTGAGTCTGACTGCTTCCTGTCCTTTCCAATTGCGTGCTGTATATGAATAAAGCCACTGTCTGAGAAACAAAGCTTTGTTTCTAGTCTAGAAAGGAGATGTTGCCTGTGGTATGGTCTACATTGTCAAGTAGGCAATAATGTCTTTTTTTTCGAGACAGGGTTTCTCTGTGTAGCCCTGGCTGTCCTGGAACTCATGCTGTAGACCAGGCTGGCCTCGAACTCAGAAATCTGCCTGCATCTGCCTCCCAAGTGCTGAGGTTAAAGGCGTGTGCCGCCACTGCCCGGCAGCAACAATGTCTTTTGACCCCCAGCCTCCTGTTATCCCCCCTCCCCCACCCCCGCCGCCCCCGACCTGACTTCTCTTTCTGAATCTATGTGATAGGTTACTCTGTGCTTCCTTTATATCCCCAGAAGCAACTAAGGGAAAGGCTTTTATCCAAATGGAACTCCCGGGATGGTTTGAGGTACCATCCTGATACACTGATGTTTAGCTGAGAGCACGACAGAACAGACATCTCCAGAAGTCAACAGGCAGGAAAGAGCAAAGACTCGTGAAACACCACCTTCCCATGATAGTGTGACACTATTACTAATGCTGTTACAAATTTTTAAAAAACTTAGATTTATGTTATGTGTATGATTGTTTTGCATGCATGTATGTATGTATACCACATGTGTGCCTGGTGACTATGGAGGTCAGAAGAGGGTGCCAGAACTCCTGGGATTGGAGTTATAGACAGTTGTGAACTGCCATATGGGTGCTAGGATACAAACCCAGGCCCTCCGCAAGAGCAACAACTGCTTGTCACCACTGGGTCATCACTCCAGCGCAGATATGAGCTTCTAAAAGCTAATTATTTGTTATCCATACTTGTCTCCACATGCTCCTGATTTAACTACTATCTCCTGCTTTGGGCTTCTGTGAGTTTTGAACTCTGGTTAGTCAATCATTAAAACTCATCAATCCAGTACATATTGCCCCGTTCTGTGCAGAGCTGGTGCAGAGCATCGTAGGGTATCAGAAGACGAGATGTGCTGTCACGGAGTCCGTTTATCTACAAGGGAACATTGAGCTCCTGCACAAGAGCCTTCAAATGCATTGCACAACAAACGTCCTGAGTTAGTTTAGTTATGTAGGGTAATGGAAGGAGCCAAGGATATACATCCCAGAATATGCTTAATTGACAAGTTGATGATTTTAAGGTAAAATCAGTTGACATTTTCCTAACTTCAGAAGGGGGTGCATTGGGCCTGTGTTACCTACAAGCCACCTAGATTGTTTGGGAGAGTAACCTTAGTATCAGAGACTGCTCACTGGTGAGCCTACAGAAAGCCCTGAAGTGGCCCTCATTTCCCCTCAGACTTTACATCTGCCACCTGACCTTTGACCTCATATCTGTTAATCTCTCTCAAATGTTCTACCCTGCCTGAAGATCTGTTTGTCCGTGCTTGCATTCTTTCACAAAGTTACTGATGGGTAAAAGCTACTGCTCTCTGGTCGTTTCTTTGGTTTTTATTTTTCCGGAAGTATCCCATGTCTATTCAAAGCTAGTAATATTTTTCTCATGTTAATTGGTTATGTATTAACTGGGTCCCTAGATCCATTTGGAGTATCCAGGTAAGGATCAAGAGGGAGACAAGGAAAATCTCTCCTCTACCTTGTTCAGTGAGGTTTTACATTTATCTAATTTTTATTTATTTATTTATTTATTTATTTATTTTATTTGTTTTGTTTTTTGTTTTTGTTTTTGTTTTTGTTTTTGTTTTTTTTTGAGGCAGGGTTTCTCTGTATAGCCCTGGCTGTCCTGGAACTCACTTTGTAGACCAGGCTGTCCTGGAACTCAGAAATCCTCCTGCTTCTGCCTCCTGAGTGCTGAGATTAAAGGCGTGCGCCACCATGCCCGGCTTTATCTAATTTTTAAATTTAATATAGTACCAATAGTAGCTTCGGAGTTCCATCACCGTTAGTTATGGGGGTGGAAGGTGAGAAGACAAAACTGAGAATGTATTTACATCTTGAGGCTTTTTTAAAGTAAAAACTAATATATACAAGAAGGCTTCAGATCTTGTGCATGCAAGGTTTCTGATAAAGAGACATTGACATAAAAGTTGTGGAAATGCAGCAACTGTTTCTTTTACTGAATTCTCATTCCTGAGTGAAAGAATTGAGTGTAGCCATAACTGGCCAGCTAGAGAAAGCCATAGCTTGCACAGAGAGGTCAGGGTGCATAAAGGACTATTAACATTTACTCTGAATATTGTTGTTTTTCCTTAAAAGATAACTTAATAGAGATTTAAATATTTGCCCGTTTCTTCTGAAGAGTTAATTCAGAGGACTTCTAGACAACATTGGTTTGTTGTTGCCATTGGCTTGTCTGGATTTAACTCTTGACTTCCAGCAAGTCGTCACAACCAGGGAGATCGGGGACCTCTTCAGCACAGTGCTGAGAAATGCCTAGAAACACTCTAGAGAAAGAATCTTAACAGCTTTTCTCCATGGATAGAATCACCCAGCCTGTATTTTCACCTCAATTGGCTAGGACTTTATGGTTATATTTGGAAGTGGATTGCTTTAAAAAGCATCAATAATTACCCATTTATAGAAGCATGCTTCTCTCCTCCCTCTCCCTCTCTTTTGTCTCTTTCTATTATTTTATTTTATTTTGTTTTGCTTTTTGAGACAGGGTTTTACTGTGTATCCTTGGATTCCCTTGAACTCATCCTGTAGACCAGGCTGGCCTCAGAGTCAGAGAGATCCACCTGCCCCTGCCTCTCAAGTGCTGAGATTAAAGATGTGTGACACCACCACCTGGCTCTGTCTCTGTAATTTTAACAAAGAAAAATTGGAATGTATAGTTGTATGAAATAAGCCTGACTTTGTAGCAAAAATTGAGATTAAATTTTCAGTTCAATAATATAGAGACGTCTTGTCATTTACATTGTCAATGAAAAGATTTTTTAATTTAGTGATTGATTTATTTTAGACTCCTGTCAAGAAAACTCAGCTTGCTTACACTTTCAACTCATGGTCTATCAGTTGAAGGAAGTCAAGGCAGAAACTCAAGGCAGAAACTGTAAGCAAAAACCGTTGGAGAAATGTGGCTTGCTACCTTGCTCACAGGGTCATGCTCAGCTAGCATTCTTATATAGCCCAGGACGACCTGCCTAGGGATGATGCTGCCCACAGTGGGCTGGACCTTCCTACATCAATGAGTAATGACGTAATGAGTAAGCAATGAGTAATATAGCCAAGCAGTGTGGAAACGTTAGAATGTTTCGGTGCAAACCCATTAATTCAATGAAAATTTACTTTCCACTTTACAAACTTTATTAAATAATGGGTATTACTAAGTTTCATTGTCTTATATACAGTATTTAAAGTATGTTTTCCAAGATGCACAACTTTCCCCCCCCCCCATGAAGACAAAAAGTAGGTGAAAAGTGAACTTATATAAAAAAGAAAAATTGGACCCTTCAGTACAGGAACCCAGTAAGAACATTTAAGTACATAAAACGTTCCCAGTTATGTACATCCCCACCCCCACCTTCAGAAGAAACTATTTTAAACAAAAGCATTGAACTGATAACATTGAGGGAACATCTAAGCACACACTCACACACACACACACACAGGCTCTCAAAGTCTGCAGCCTGGTCCACAGACATGATCAATAAAACTACAGCTTTATCCTAGAGCCTAAAGGACCACTTACATAAGACGTTTTGTACAATGTGACATTCCCCTTTGCAGGTGACACCAAACCATGCAATGAAACACTGGTGTGAAGAATTACTCATTTCTGAGACTCAAACAGGACAGTAACATGAACTGTACTGGGATGTGGGCCATAGAGACTAAAAAGGAAAAAAAAATCAGGAGGGAAAAGAAGTCGAATTGGAGGAGCTAGTTGACACTTTAATTTCTATCCCTTCTTAACCAGGAAACAAATTCTCCAGACTCCAGAAACCTTGATAACTGAGAGCAGGAGCTCATGGAGAAAAGCTGTCGAAACTGAAGAGAACAGAAGTTCAGATGGGGCTCTAGTGGATGTGAAAGCTTGAGAAGTGTCGTCAGAGTCTTCATCGATACTGCAGAATCAGAGGGAATTTAGCCTGGCTATTTTTTTGCCCAGATTTTGATTGGTCTTATTTGCCTGAAGAGAAAGCTGTTCCGGATCAGCTTCAAGGTGCACTTCAGAAACATCTGGTAATAAGTCAGACCAGTGAACCCCCAACAGAAGATGTGTCAGACTTGGTAAATAAGAAAATGATTTGTAAGCAAGATTTAGAATGTGCAACCACCAGGCTTTCAGAAACTAGACAAATGGAGGCATTCTCCCCTGTTGTGGGCAGTGGAGTAGATGCGATGGGTAGAAATAAAGAGGACTGTGTTCCAATTACTCACATGCTTCTTGCAGTGAGCCTTCTACACATAAAAATCTGTTATGGGATTCTTTTCAGAGGTTGAGTGGCATTGAAACCCATCCAGAAGAAGTCGGTCACCTAAGTCTTAATACTTGTACTAGCTCAGAGACTACTTTTAACCTGGAACCAAGAGTTATGTGCACAGTGATGTTCTTTCAGATGATGTGGGAAAAGGACAAGCTATTCTAGAATTAGGTTCCAATTTACAGGCTCTCCTCACAAGTTATGAGTTCTGAAGAAATCTCTTAGCAAAATCAGGAAAGATAATCTCACCAGTCTAATCC
Organism: Mus musculus; assembly: GCF_000001635.26. Lineage (NCBI taxonomy): Eukaryota > Metazoa > Chordata > Mammalia > Rodentia > Muridae > Mus > Mus musculus. The sequence continues at coordinate 3,965,899 of NC_000076.6, read as the reverse complement.
CAAGATTAGACACTTGAACAACACAAAGTAGGACTGAGCTCTGTAGCCAAAGATGTGCAAAGCGATGAAACACACTCTGGACACTCAACAACACTCAGTAGTGTGTTTATCATCATATCTTCTTGAAATGGAGCAGGTTGCCTAATTCTAATAAAAAGAAACGTTAAAACTGAGACTGAGAGGGTGAAGGAGTGAAGGAGGAGTCCCGAATGTGTAGAAATGGGAACAGAAATAGAGAGCCTATTCTGACTG